>NC_056725.1:253322029-253422029 GCF_019279795.1 Protopterus annectens
GAAGAGATGCATATTGCTGGCCAACTCCTCCTAAGTTCGGGGGAAGTATATATGCTCATTGGCATGTGGTAACATGGCATCCAGGAACTGGTGTAGTACCCTGGATGCTGATGCCTGTGTGATCCCCATTATATCTCCAGTTGGCCTTTGAAAGGTACCTGTGGCTAGCATTTGCAAGCTTACACATACCTTCGTGTCCACTGGGATGGGTTCCCCTCTGTTGTTTCTGGATCTCAGGCGTGGCCAGCACAGCTGAACTATTTGCTGTAAGATGTCCCTGTCCACCCTGTAACACTCTACTATTTCCAGATCATGTAGCCCCTGGTAGGTTACCCTTGGTCTGAACACTCTTCTCCTCCTCCGGGGCCTGCGGTGGTTGTCAGCATCATCTTCCACAACACTTTCAGTCACTAACACATGGTGATGAATCACATTTATGGCAGCTCCCAACATGTACATTGTAAAAGTTCCCTGTATGTTTACACCTATGGTGCAGTGTTTGGGAATACACAGGTGTGTGTGAGGTGCTTTCACACTTTATACTATTGTGCTGTGAACACTGATGATGTCATAGGGTGTGTATGTACGATCGTAGCTACAGGGTATCTTATGTGTTTTACGACAGGAACTACTATTGTGGTGCCTTTGGTGTTGAATTACATTTGGCTGCTGTGGATTACCTCTTCCCCTTCCCTTTACATTTCTTCACGTTTCACCTCCCATTTTCTGGCATGCATCCAGCAGCCTGCTTTCATTTGTACTTTCCTAAACCTGGCTTATCTTGCGTAATGTGTTCTATGGCCGGTCTACTGCAGGTTTGCTTTGCTCTGCTATGACAGTTCTCTTTTCTTTGCAATCCAACACCTCCCCTATCCTGTTTTGCAGGTTTCTGCGAGCAGACTTGTCAGCTGCCGTCGATTGCCTGCTTTGAGTTAATAGGTGTTAATTGCTCAGTTGTACTCCAATTACCCTACTGTGGCATTTCCTTATTTTGTTCCCCTGACCTTCCTGTTTGAGCTATGGTGCACGGCGCGTGCATCCGCTTACCGGGTTTCGGGCATGTTTTCATCCCCGTACACATGCGCTTTCGGGCACCATATGTGCTCTCAGCTAAACAATGCTATACCTACCTCCCCACCCCTGTCCTGCGGCTTTGCTTAGCAATGGCCAGGCCGGATTTGCATTGCTCCAATGTGCTTGCAGCTACGGTGGCACACCCCACTGCTGCTGTCATATATACCTCTAAACCACTCCTCGGTGTTGTAGCTCTGCGCCGTATGGTACATCCTTAGTCCGGCGGGACGTTTGCAATTCACTATTACCTGCCTCATTTGCATGGCATTGACTACTAATTCCTAGTTACCGCTCCGAACACTGTCACAGACCCTTAGCAACCCTTGCAGCTTGGTTGTGGTGTACTATGCATACCATTGCATATTATGGTGAAATGATGATTTGTATTATATTGCGATTTTATGACATTTGTATATATTTTCTTTGTGTTCCCGTTTGCGGATGTACTTTGTGTTACTGTGGACATGACATTAAATGTTGTTTTTTAGGTGTTGTGCATCTTTTCTTATGCCATTGGCTGTATATTTAGCCATTGGCATATGTTAACTTTGTAATATATGAGTCTGGTCTGCTTTCATAGCTCCGATGTTCTGTTTGGAAAAATGCAAACCGTGTTTTTTGGTTTACATTTCTGTGGGCTTACGCTACGCCTGCACCACTTCATGAATCACTATGTACCTTCATTTGCATGGTGCGGCACTGCGCATGGGGTGATTAGCATACCTAAGCCGAGGGCTGCTCAGATATGGCGTACACCGGTAGTGCACGTGGAATTGGATCGTACCTGAATCGCTCGGTGGCCATATTTGGCATTATACCGCTTACGCTAAGCCTGCGCCTGGCGCAAGCTTCATGAATCCCGGGGACTGTTTCTTCATTTTGATGTACTTCCCTCAACACTGCAGACTTTTTTCCTTGTATTCTGGGTTAAAGCCCAAAAGTGGAATATATTTTGTTCCCCATCCTTGCTCTATCTCAGATCTAGTTTTTGTCACCATTTTAAGATGATAACCTCTCCTTAAAAACATATTTTCCAAAGCATTATAATCTTCTGTGAGGATTTCCTTAACCAACGTCATCCTAGAAAGCACAAAGATTTGCCCCTTCACCAAACCATTTTTTTTTTGCACATATGGATGACTATCTTTATAATGCAAATAACTATTAGTGAAGGTGGGCTTCCTATAAATAGTAGATTTAAATTTCCTATTATCACTGAAAATTTTAACATCCAAATAATTGATGGACTCAACTTTAAAATTATGAGTACATTTTAAAAATAATGTTATTGAAGATAAATATTGCACAAAATCCATAATATCACTTTCTGCCCCATCTCCAATAATAAATATATAATCTAAAAAGTGGAAATATAATTTACAAAAATCTTTTTAAAAATATGGTATTAAAAACATACCTCTGCTCCCAGGTTAACATAACCAGATTTGCAAACACAGGGGCACAGGCTGCATCCATTGCTACATCTCATATTTGCTTGAAGATTTCCTCCTCAAAAAAAATTAAATTGTCATTGAGAAAAATCTCCATGCATCCCATATGTAATTGCACATTATTTGCCAAAAAATCTAATGCAACTAGGGTATCATTAAAATATTCTAACCCTTCTCTTTGGGAAATGTGAGAGAACAAGTCAACCACATCTAAAGTGAGAAACCTGATATTTCTATTCCTCAGTTGTGGTACTAATCACCCAAAGAAATCCCACAGATCCTTAAAAGAAAACTACACCCAAAAGTCAATTTTTTCCTTTCCAAAATTTTTTCTTCCCTGTAATCCAACACTAAACACTTCACATACAGAAAATAATCATTTAATAATTATGTTTGCCTTTTTTTCCTGCGTTTGTACATCTGTTGCATCATAACAGCAAAGAGTGGTAGAGTAATTAAGTTAGGTCACTTATCCCAAATATAGTCATTAAGAAAATAATGCCTCCTAAACAATGACATTTAAATGTGTCCTATCATTTACATATTGCCAGCATCACACCTCAGATAAATAGTATAGCCTGGAGTTTAAATTTCAATCTTAGTTTTCAGAAGCAAATGTCTTTTCCTTTAATAAAACTTAGTGTCACAAAAAAAAGAGAGAAAATTTTACTCTTTTCACTTTATCTGTCAGTATTTGATTTTCCATTTTTTTCTACACTGTAATTTCTGTAAAACTACATTCTTTTTCTGGGGTTGGGGAAAGAAGATTTACATCAATGACTTTAATTCTAGCTACAATAATTATAACTGTGAATGTGACACAAACCATCTCAGCCTAAGTAACACCTATTAATCAAAGGGGTCAGATTTTTTACACTGAACTGAAGTTATTACTTTGAAAAGAACACGAAATTCAGCTACATGTTTAAGCCAGTCATTCAAACATTCCTTAAAATGCTGCAGCAGAGATGGCCACTAATGAAAATCAAAGTTAGCAAAGTAATTAAAAATGCAGATTCATGTTGACAGTGAAAAATATACAGTCACAGTGCTTTTGTAAACTGATGAGAGAGAAAACCATAGTAAATGATTCTCTCATTGTAAGGATTTCTTTCTGTCCCACTAACATGACATCAGGAAGATAAGGGCATTGACTGCAAAACCAAATCATGCTAACCCTTGTTTGTCCTGCCAGCCTTGTTGACTTGGATCACTTGAGGCAGTGTAGCAATTGCCTCATGTTCACTGACAACCTTCTACTTATAACCCACTCTAATACAGAGTGCGAGAGATGTATCCACACCAAGAATCGTGAATCCCTGCTCTCTCACACATGAAACAGTAACAGTGCGAGAGATGTATCCACACCGAGAATCGTGAATCCCTGCTCTCTCACACATGAAACAGTAACACTGAAGTGGTTGCCAACTCACCCACCACTACTCATGCACATAATACCACTTCTCATACGCATAGTACGCATCAAACCCAAAAAACAACATATGTGGAGGTTCTCTCAAAAACTTACTGAAACACCAGAAACTTCCAAAACACAAGACTGCTACAACTAACACAATTCCCACAGCATCCATGACAAATAGTAACACCAGTGTCTCACCTATCAAGCCCATAAGGTGTAACACTCAAAAAACACATTTCCTTGTCATTGAAGACTCCATAGTGAGACAAATGGATATTCCACCAACCAGGTTGGACAAGGAGAACATCACGGTCAGCTGCCAGTCCAGTGCCAGGATTCGTCAGATCATGCATGCACTCAGGTCTTTCAGCAACAGATACCATTATGACTCTGTCATAGTTCATGTTGGCATGAATGACCTGAGATGTACCCCACTAGACTAAATGAAGAAAGACATGATTGAGGTTTCTGAGTATGTGTCCCAGGCAGATATGTTCCTAGCCTTGAGCAGCATACTACCTTCACCTAGAACAGTAATGGCAAACCTTTTGGGCTCGGTATGTCAGAAATTCAGAAAATGCCTAACTTGACTCTGCTGGTGTGCCCCCCCCCCAAAAAAAAATAAAAATAAATAAAACAGCATAGCTCTTAATACATCAGAGATAAATCTCAGAATCAGGGACAAATCTAGAAATAAGAGACATGGACAGTTTTAAACTACTAGTACTATTAATTTGAGACATTGGCAAAAAAATGAACATGAATTAATATACATTTTCTGAAGTAAAATAAGTCTATAAATCTAATTATTGTTATTATTAAGTGTAAAAAGTCAACAGTTTTAGGAGGGATCAAGAGGGATAGTTGAGAGGAATGTAAAACAGCACACAATTAGAAATGCAGACTACTTACCCTTTGCAGAAGTGTAACCATGAATAGAAAACAATGTCAGCACTGCCGTTTGCAGACTGTATTGAGACAGAATACCAAAATAGTCTTTGAGGTTAATAACTTTCTTACCTCTGTAGCAGTGTTGTTGAACTGGCTCCTGGCACAAAATAATTCAATGCACTTCACATGAGCAATGAATGCAAAACAGTTTATTTGGTAACCCAAGTGTTGGTGAATGCTGGCGTGTCACCCAAAATGTCATGGCATGTCACCTTTACCACAGTATAAACAGAAAAATGATTGATTTCAATAATTGGCTTAGTTTTTAGGTCTATATTATATAAGCGAATGCAATTAATTGCGAACGCTATATAATCGACCCACAATCCCCGAAAACTCAAAATGTCGAACACACGGATCAGCTATTTTTTTTCCCAGGAACCCCCCCCCCCCTTCTTAAATATACCATCTCTGATATTGCACCACAGTGGAGGAAATGACAAAGTCCCGAAAATGGCCCAGTGATTTTTTTCCTAGGAAAAAATCCCTGTTCCGTTCTTTTGGTATTTTGCCATTTAACATAATGAAGTTTGACTAAACAGCATTCGTAGTTCATTGCATTCGCTAAAATAATAGGGACCCTAGTTTTTGGTGTTATTCAAAGGGGATACAGTTTCAGTTAGCCTGGGAAGCCATGGTCAACAAACCTCACTACCAGAGATGGTTTGCACCTGGCAGCAGTAGGCTTTCAGCTGCTGGCAAAGGCTCTTGCTGCTCCCATAGAGCCTATTTTTAGGCAAGGTCTGAAAAACAAACTTACTGATATGAAATTTGCCAGTCATAACAAAATAAGGGCATGCTGCTAAATGCTAGGAGCTTAAACCAAAACTGCACACCCTGGAAGCAGTTCTATCACTGGAAGATTTAGACATCTCTGCAGTCACAGAAACCTGATCGAAGGCTTCAGAGAGTACCCTGACCTTGCAAGGCTGCAATACCTTCCAAACCTTCAGACCACAAAACGAATGTGTGAGAACCAAAGGAAGCAGTGTTTCTATCTATAATAGAGATAAATTCACCTCCCATCTAGTTAGACTGGATAACTCCCTGGAGTTACTCCAAGTACAAGTTACTGCAGGTAAGACCCCTATTCATGTCATAGCCAGTTATAGATCCCCTCAATGGGTCATGCTGCACGTAAAGCCTACTTGACAAAACTGGAGTCAATCAAAATATTTCTGGGTGATTTCAGTTATCCTACCATCAACTGGGAAACCTACGCTAACCCTAACTCACTAGTGCAAAAGTTCATTGACATTGGTAACTCAAATGCCCTGGAAAAAATTGTTCATACCCTGACAAGAACAAACATACTAGATCAAGTTCTCACTAATGTCAAACAAATGCACTGCCACAACGGTCAGACCCTCATTTATTAAATCTAACCACAGATCAGTTACCCTTGAGCTGACGCTAACACCAGAACTCACAAAGGGAGAACTCAGACTAAAAAACTTCACCGAGGCAAACTATACCCTCCTAAGTGAAGGTTTAAATGCATTCCAAGCCCCACCCCAACTGGAAGTGGTAACTACACTGAAGCTAACATTAAAGCCCTGTACAATCACTTGCATAAGTGTATAGACTTGGCTGCACCAGAAAGAATCAAAGCTAGAGTCAAGTAAAAACATGCCAACATGGTGGACATCCAGCATCAACAAACTTTACAATAAATGAAAAAAGTTGCTGTCCAAGAAAACAAAGGCGATGGCCCAACAATGGAAAAACACCATCCTCAGCCTAAACAGGCAAATAAGACAACATGTCAAATCCTCTAATGGCTCCTTTGAGAAAAACCTAGCAATCACAGCCAAGGATAACCATAAGACCACAGCAACATATGTAGCATAAAATGTAGGACCCAAGCATGCTCAGAACTAGTGGCTAATGGTATCAAACACAATGACCCCACAGAGATAGCAAACCTGCTAGCGGATAGGTTTGGTGAAAATTTTACTCCATTATCACCTCTAAACGTATCACAAACCTTCCCTCAAACATTCACCCACCCTACAGATCTGAAGAGCAGGTCATTAAAGCTTTCTCCAAAGAAAAAAAAACATTATCTATGGGACCAGATGACATCTCAGGCTGTCTTCTAAAGAGGCTAAAACATAAACTAGCATCACCACTAAGTACCTTTTTCAATCATAGCCTAACCACAGGCTTTGTTCCTGTGGGAATGGAGAACAGCAACAGTTATTCCCTTCCATAAAGGTGGCCTAGCAACAGACCCAGGGAATTACAGCTCCATAAGCCTGAACAGCCTCATCTCTAATGCCATGGAATGTATCATTATGGACCTTATAAATAAAGACATAGGTGACCTCCATATCCTGGATCCAACCCAATTCGACTTCATCAAGGGAAGATCATAGGTTCATAGGTTCATAGGTTCATACTAGGCTATCTGCCCGAGGGCATTTATAAGCCTAGCCATAGTTTTTAGTTTGGAGAAACTATGCCCATTATTTAGCTGTGCCTCTGTCGAGCAGTGACACTGAGGTAACCCCTGGGGTGTATCTGCGATCTCCCATCCATTGGTCAAGATTCCTCTTGAACAAGGCCAGCGAGGTGCTCTGCCTCACATAAACCGGGATTTTGTTCCACAGCATAGGGAGTCTTTGGGTGATGAATCTATCCCTCCAGCACGTCCTATTAATAACCGTGTCGAGGTTTAAGTCACTTGTGGCTCTGAGGGATCTAGATTTTTGAGATGAAGCGTATTCATCAAATCTGGGTTTGACATGGCCTTGTATGTCAGGCATAGGTCACCTCAGTAAGCTGCACGCAACTGAATATAACTGGAGTTCTTTCAGTCGTGCAGCATAAGACAGATTTTGAGACCCTTTATCCTTTTGGTGAGGAACTTTGTGGCCTCTCCAGCTGCTGCAAGTGTCGGGTCAGATACATTCAATGGGGCATTGTACCGATCATTGGTCTGATGAGTGATGAGTATAGGAGACTATGACTTTGATCTAGATGTGAATCCTTTCATGATAAGGTGGGCAATGTAGAAGGTCTTGCTAACTACTTTAGCAATATGAGTGTCGAATGAAAGGCTACTGTCAACCTGGGTTCCCAGGTCCCTAATAACTTCTTCTGTGTTCAGGGATTGCCACCTATATGGTAGCTAGGGGTAACCTTATTTTTCCCGAAGGGTATGACTATGCATTTCTTGGCATTTAACTTGAGGCCATGGCTCTGGCACCAGTTATCCATTTCTGTGAGACCCTTCTGAAGGATATCTGTGTCGGATGTGTTCTCAACCGGGCGCCCAGTTTGCAGTCATGAACTTTGTCAGCCATAACCCTCCTGTGTTTGCTTGTACTTCAGAAAAGTAGATGCCAAACAAGAGTGGGCCAGGACTGAGCCCTGTGGGACACCACTTGTGACAGGCTTAGAGTCTGACATGGCGCCAGTAACTCTGACCCTGTGGGTTCTGTCACTCAGCCAGTTTGCAACCCATCTTGTAATGTATGGGTTTACATTTAAGTTGATGAGTTTTTCAATGATACCCGAGTGGGGTATTGTATCGAAAGCCTTCGCCAGGTCTAGGTAGGCTGTATGGACTGCCTTTCCTCATCAATGGCCTTGGTGACTGTTTCAAAAGTCAACCAAGTTTAAAAGGCATGATCTGCCTTTGACAAAGCCAAACTGGGTTGGATCCAAAGTCTGCAAATTCCCTATGTCTTTATTTATGAGATCCATTATGATCCTTTCCATGGCTTTGCAGATCAGGCTTGTCAAGCTAATGGGACGGTAATTTCCAGGGTTGGTGGAGGCACCGCCTTTGTGGAGTGGGACCACAGTCACTGTGCGCCACTCCCTGGGTATGTATCCGGAGGTGAGACTAAGATTAAACAGCTGTCCTGCCTGTTAAATCTGGTGGATTTCTTCAAAAATGAACCAGGGTCATTGACAAGGGCAAATCTGTGCACATGGCATACCTCGACTTGTCAAAGGCTTTCAACACAATCCCACACTCAGGCATTACTGATAAACTTAGCAAACTTAATATAAACCCCTTTGTTGTAATATGGGCTGCCAACTGGCTCACAAACCAGACACACACTATAAAAGAGGATGACTCCACATCAACCAGCAGAGCAGTTACCAGCAGGGTGCCAAAGGGGTCAATGCTGGGCCCCCTACTTTTTGGTATATACTTCTCAGTAGTCCAGGCCAAAACTAAGGGGTTGTGGCTGACCAAGTTTGCAGACAGCTGTAAAGTAGGTGCAATTATTGAATCCCTAAATGATGTCTGTATACTCCTGGAAGGTCTCATGGAGACCAACAACTGGTGTCTTAGTTATGGTTCCAAACTGAATGCAGAGAAATGCATTATCATTCCATTTGGCAGAAACAATGTCCATTCACATTATCAAATCAACAACAATGGCCTAAGTACCCATGAAGATGTAAGGGATCTGGGATCACACATAGACTGCGACCTTAACTTCAACCACCATGTGTTTACTGTAGTAAGGAAGAGCTTCTACACAGCACACTTGATTAGAAAAGAGAGCAAAGGAGGTTGCAATCCCTGTATACTCAGCACTAATCCGACCCATAATTAAGTATAACACCCTGTTCGGCATGTACCGTACAAAGCACCTGCAGCAATTGGAGAGACCTCAGAGGTTTTTAACAAAGAAGATCAAGAGACTCCAGCACATGCCATACACAGACCAACTAACGTTCCTGTCACTATATTCTGTATTGTATAGACATCTTAGGGGAAACTTATACCTGGCTTACAGAGCAATCTCAGACCCAAACCTAATAAACTCATTGGATATCCATAAAGCAAACGGGACTAGAGCTACCCATTCCAGGGAAGTAAATATGGCCTGCTACTTAAATAGGACATGCTAGAGGGACAGATATATCTCCCAGAAACTGCCACATCTTTGGAATAGGCTACCTATTCATGTGAAACAGAGCACCTCTAAGACACTGTTCAAGAGGAACCTGTATGAGTGAATGGGGCACAGTAAATTCTACCTGGAGATAGCACCCATAGCCCTCTTGGACATGGACAGTCATTACTAAATGCAATCCTGGGTATTGACTAGTTTGGGATGAATCAGCTGGCTTGAAATGATCTCCGGGTTGATAGCCTAGTAAACTCCTATGATCCTATGGCAGCCTCCTTCAGATCATTTTGGGGTCTAACAAATTAGAAAATAATAGTAACCATTTACTTTAATATAGGGGCATTAGCAATGCAGAAAAGTTCACAATTTGCTGGAAAAACACTTTTGTTTTAGTTTTTGGGTGTGGTTCTCCTTTAATGAAATGCAGCACCTTACTTAACACAGGTTTTAACATGCAATCTGTAACAACAGCATAAGGATAAGTTTTTGACCCACTGGCCATCACTATTTGTCTCAGTGGAGGATTTAAAATATTTTTATGCTCTTTAGGGATTCCAAAAAGTCTTAGAATCATGGGGCTGGGATTCTCAAGAAACTTATATAATAAAGGGGAAATCAGTCCTTGCATAAACCCATACTCTAATCAGCGATGTATCTTTTTATGTGCAATATTCACCTTATTTCTAGATATTTCTGTGTATACTTCATCATTGTATAATAAAACAAATATGTTAGAAATATAATTGATAGAATCAGCAATAACTATTCCACCCATTTTTATTGAGTTTCATAGCCTTAAGAGATTTATCACTCTTAAGCTTGTTTAACAATATTCCTTCTTTTGGGGTTAAATTACTAATATAGTGAAAAAGTAAATACATTAGAAAACAACTTGTCCCTTTCACAAACTTTTGAAAAAATTTACATGTGTGAATTCATATTTGAAACTACCTATAGTAGGGCAACATCAGGGGAAGGGGAAGAAGCAGCTATCCGAGTCATTATATATTACAATACCAGAGGAATTTAAGGGTATATTCATGTTAGGAATAGTTACAATATATTTAATTACAGCCATTGTGCTGCCCCTGCACTGGCCCAGTAATCAAGGAGCCTCAATCCTTACCACTGGAATGCTTACAGCATGACATCACTTTTTGTCACCTGACTTCAGTTCCCAGGCTCACAAACAATCCCTACTGATGCAACATCTAGCATCTTCCTGTGAAAATATATAACCTTCAGATGTTTGCAGCTGCTTGAAGACATAAAACAATAAAACACTTACAGTACAATGCAAAAGGCTCCATAGTTCTAGGCATCCTGTCTCCTTGCTGCATTGACACTAACTTTTATAGCACAGTTGTAAAACAATTTAATTTCAACTATTTTCTTGATGTTTTGCAAGTTAACCCTCTATGTTCTAGTTCTCACTGTTAAAACATATACATTTACACAGGTACAATAATTTATATGCATTTCTGTTCTTTCCCAGTAGGGTACACTGTGAACACACCCTTAAGCTCAATAATTTACACACATACTTCTGTATCAGCAGCTTGATATACAGACAACATATAGTTCTAATATAGTGGTAACACAAGCAATTGCATTCTGCTGATATTCTCAAATGACATATAACTATTTACAAAATTCCAGATAGCTGTGCTGGCAGTATCTCCTTCTGTCACACTGCTATATAAACCATATTAATATTCACAAATGACATATAATCATTTACAAAATTCCAGATAGCTGGGCTGGCAGAATTTCCTTTTGTGACAGCCATCTAGAGCTGAACTCAGATTTTTTTCATTGTTTGAAATGGATTTTACTTTTATACCCATTAAATATGGGAGCCCTGTCAAAAGCTCTCTCCAGATCTAAACTCTGTAAGAAAGCTGAATTTGGCAATTCAATTTCAAGACACCCAAGTAAAAAATGGACTGAATACTCTTTAAAAGAAGAGTGTTTTTATTCTGAATATGAATTCACGTGTATATATTTTCAAATATTTGTGAAAAGAATAGTTATCATTTGTTTTTCTAATAGATGTATATTGCATCCTTGAAGAAAGAATGTTGTTAAACAAATTTAAGTGTAACAAATCTCTTAGCATTATGAAACATAATAAAGGGGCAGACAATTTATTGTTGGTTCTGTAATTGATATGTTTTTATTGATCTTTAATTTTGCTTAAAAATACTTTATTTTATATATTTTTACTATTTAGCTGAGATGAAGAGTTTGACTTTTTTACAGTTCATTAGAGCTTATCAAACAGATGGTAAATGTTACTTGCAATCATTTAACCTTGACAGGACGTTATGTACCATTACTTGCTTGGAACATCTCTGAGATAAGTCTACTGAAAGTAAAAACATAAGCCATGTCAAGACTGAAGCATGAGAAAATTTTAAACTATCCTGCCATATGCATACCTTTTATCTGTTTACTCCATTCAGCCTTGGAAACATATGTTTGTGTTTTATCACAAGTTGAGAAAGCTTTGAACTTCATATGAACTAATCCATTCTTTTTTTAATTTAAGATATAAAAATGGTTACATCTCTTCATACAGTTGAGATATTCCAGTATCACACTTTTTAAGATATAATATGTTTGCATCCAGAGTCTCTGACAGTCTATGTATTGAACTGAATAGCTGTCTGATATTGTCTGCTGACAAGTGTTCTTCTTAATGTCCATTGATTATATTTTAACATGTTTGTTTTATTACACAACAAAGAAGTATACATGGAAATATTTAGAAATGAGATGAATATTGCCTGTAAGAGGATAAATCTCTGATTGGAGGGTGGGCTTATGCAAGGGTTGATTTTACCTTTATTACATAAATTTCTTGAGAATCTCAGTCCTATAATTCTGAGACTTTTTGGGAACCCTAAAGTGCATAAAAGTATTTTAAATCCTCCACTGAGAGCAATAGTGGTGGCCAGTGGGTCAAAAACATACACTTATGCTTTTGTTATAGATCAAATGTTAAAATCTATGTTGGGTAAGGTACAGCATTTGATTAAAGATTCATGGGATATCTTGGGGTGATTAGCACTGCCACATTTGTGGAATAGCAATATTAGATTTCCCACTATAGATATGGTTGACTTGTTCTCCTGCATTCCACAGCCACATAGGTTAGAATATTTTAATGATGCCCTAGCAAATCTCTTAACCTCATAGTGCAAGAAATCTGGACAAAGTCTGACAAAATTGGGAGACAAAGGCCCAAAAATAGGGACATATTTTAAATATTACTCTTATAAACTAAAAAAGTTGCTACAGTAACAGGATTTGTTTTAACACACATTTTCTGAAGGATTTGAAATCTGAAATTCAAATGTATGTCATTATTTAGTGACTTCAATCATCAGCTCATCCCAGTGATTTACCAGAAAGCCACACATTTTATGCTGAACAGACCAAAAATATGAACCAAAAATCTGGCATTCTAAGAAAATCTGGACAGCTGAGAGGTATGTATCCTAGTCACAATAGATTTTTTGACAAATGATGTGCAGTTACTTATGGTTTGCATGGAGAGTGTTTTGAACAATAACTTAGCTATTTATTTATTTATTTATGTACTTTTTGAGGGTGGGAAATCTTCAATAAAGGATCAGGCATAGCAATAGGCATGACCTGTACCCCTGTGTTTGCAAATCTAGTTATATTAACCTGGGGTTGGAGGTATGTTTGTAATACCAGATGTGAATTAAACATACACTTTTTAGGTTATATATTTATTATTTGGGGTGTGGCAGAGAGTGATATTGTGGATCTTGTGCAATATTTGTTTTCAACAACATCATTTTTAAAATGTATTCATAATTTTGCAGTTGAGTCCATCAATTATTTGGACCTTAAAATTTTCAATGATAATGGGAAATTTAAATCTACTATTTATAGCAATCCCACCTTCAACAATAGTTATTTGCATTATAAAAGTAGTTATCAGTATGTGCAAAATAACAGTTTGGTGAAGGGGCAATTTGTCAGGCTTGCTAAGATGACTTAGTCTATGGAAATCCTCATAGAAAAAATAATGATTTGGAAAATATATTTTTAAGACAAGTTTATCCCCTTAAAATGGTGAGAGAAATTGGATTTGAGATACTGCAAAGATGGGGAACAAAATATATTCCACTTTTGGACTTAGCCAGGAATAGAAGAAAAAAAGTCTGCAGTATTGACAGAAGTGTACCATAACGACGAAATAGTCTGCTTGAATGAGAGAAGTGATCATGGATACTTTTAAAGAGCAATGGTTCTTGAATATAATTTAAGTGCCTGTGCTATAAAAAATACAGTTCTAAAGCATTGGGGTGTATCCAAAGATGTGTACAGTATTATTGGAAAAGAACCTCATTTTGCATACAAAAGAGGCTCTAATATTCTGGATATAGTGGAGAGTGTTGGAAATAATCAGTCTGAATCTGTGTATAAAGGTACTAGAAAGTGCGGTGCCTGCAGATAGAGTGCATTTATATGCGAGTCATAGAAGCTGATTTTAAATGTGATGACAACTACGATTATACCAAGGAGAGGGAATCAAGGTTCTTTGGGTTTATTATAGCTTGTGAGGTTCTGTACCTGCAATGCCTTTTATATGGGGAAAACTGAAGAAGTGCATATATGAGTATTTGTACGATATTGGTGGAAGAAACTAAAAAATGCCCTGTATAAGCATATTCAGTAGTACTTAATGGGTTTAGTAAGTTTACATTCCTAATTATGGGAAAGGTTGAGCATGATTCCAGGGGGGTGGGAGTTGAGCACTGAATATGAAGAACTGGGATATCAGCTTAGGTTAGATGCAGGTACAGCTCCAGATATTAATGACTTCATTTCTATTAAACTGTTAGGAAAAGGGGTGGCTAAGATGTAAAAAAAATGAACAATGTATGTAAAAGTGATGCATATGTACAATACTGCATAAAATGAATATTTATAGAATATAATAAATATATTTACTTTGAATGTATTTTTGGAAGTATCATAGGTTCATAGTTTCATAGGTAAGTACTAGGCTATCTGCCCAAGGGCATTTATAAGCCTAGCCAGAATGTGTTGGCTTTCACCACCCCCTTAGATTAGTTCCCTGTGCCTCTGTCCAGCAGAGCCATTAGTTCCCTGCACCACTGCCCAGCAGAGCCACTGCAATGATCACTGGGGTAAATTTTCTGTTTCCCATCCACCTGTCAAGGTTTCTCTTGAAGAATGTTAGTGAGGGGCTCTGCCTGATGAATATTGGAATCCTGTTCCAAAGCATGGGGAGTCTCTGGGACAGGAATCTATCCCTCCAGCATGTCCTATTTATCATTGTGGTGAGGTTTATATCTCTAGAGCGTGTGGCTCTCTGGGATTTTTTTTTTTTTTTTAGGTGGAACATGTCCATCAATTCTGCGTTGGACATGGCCTTGTATGTCAGGCAGAGATCACCTCTGAGTAAGCAGTATGCAACTGAGTACAGCTGGAGTTTCTTTAATCGGGCTGCATAGGGCATCTGTTTGAGGCCAGTAATCCTCTTGCTGAGGTACTTTTGTGGTCTTTCCAGCTGTTGCAGGTGTCTTGTAAGGTACATCCCAAATGGTGTATTCTATGATGGGTCTAATGAGTGATGAGTAGAGAGGCACAATAACCTTTTTTGTTCTAGATGCAAACCCTTTTGTGATTAGGTGGGCCACGTAGAAGGATTTTCTAACCACCTTGGCAATATGATTATCAAAAGAGAGGTTACTATCTACTTGGGTCCCCCATATCCATTATTACATTTTCTGTATTTAGGGTACTACCACCTATGTCATAGTTCACGGGTACTTTATTTTTTCCAAAGAGGAAGACTATGCACTTTTTGGCATTTAGCTTGAGGCCATTAATTTGACACCAGGTATCTGTCTCAGTGAGACCCTTCTGGAGGGTGTCTGTATCAGCCAGAGAATCAATTATGGCCCCTAGTTTGCAGTCATCTGTGAACTTCATCAGCCAAAGTCCTCCTATGCTTGCCTGTACCTCTGAGAAGTATATACTGAAAAGGAGGGGTCCTAGGACTGAGCTCTGGGGGATGCTACTTGTAACCGGTTTAGAGTCGGACATAGAGCCTGTAACTCTCACCATGTGGGTTCTATCCATGAGCCAGTAGTTAACCCATCTCATGAAGTAGGGGTTTATGTTCAAGCTGGTGAGCTTGTCTATAATACTAGAATGGGGAATGGTGTCAAAAGCCATTTCAAGGTCTAGGTAGGCTGTGTGGACGTCCTTTCCCTCGTCTAATGACTTGGTAACTGTCTCAAAGAAGTCCACCAGATTTAGGAGGCATGATCTGCCCTTAACATAGCCAAACTGGTTAGGGTACAAGGTTTGGAGATTCACAATGTCTCTGTTAATGAGTTCCATGATGATGTGCTCCATAGCCTTGCAGACCAGGCTAGTCAGGCTTATAGGGTGATAGTTTCCAGTGTCCATTGTGGCTCGACCTTTGTGGAGTGGGATAATTGTTGCTGTGCGCCACTCTGTGGGTAAGTAGCCTGTAGAGAGTCTGAGTTTGAACAGTGTGTTTAGGTGAGGGGTTAGTTCATTTTGGAGCTCTTGTAAGACACAGCCTGGGACACCGTCCGGTCCCATTGAAGCTGTGTTTTGGCTTTGGATAGGGCTGTTTTTACCTGTGTGTTGGTGATTGACAGGGCCCTACATTCTTCTGGTATGGTTATGGGCCCATTACGGGGTGAGAGGGTGGTGAAGTCTGCACTAAACCTGTCTGCCAGAATGATGGCAATATCATTCGGTTCAGTGTATTTTGTGCCATTCTGCACTAACTCAGAGCAGATCTGAGAGTTTCCACTTAGGTTCTTGACATAGCTAAAGAATGCTTTGTGGTTATCTTTGGAGTCATTGGCAATTTTTCTTTCGAAACTAGCCTTGGATGATTTAATGAGGGATTGTAGTTTCTTGCTGATATTGATCAGGGATGTCTTTCCTTCTTGGGATTTTACTCTTTTCTGTACTAGTTTCCTCCTTCTGCTGTATAGCTTGTTTACGGCAGAGGTCCACCAGACTGGTTTCCTTTTCTTGTAGGAGTGAATCTTGGTTTTACTTGGGGTAGCACAATCTATGCATTCCTGCAGATGCTCATAGAGTGCCTTTGTAAAGGTTTCAGCAGCTTGGACAGCATTGTCCTTTAGCATGGGGGCTGTGAACCTTTCCACCTTGGTCTTAAGTAACGTGAAGTTTGCTTTTGAAAAGTTTTTCACAGTGGTTTCTTTGATATGGGGTGGAGGCGAAATGTGGATATCCAGAGTGATTAGTCTATGATCTGATCTAACTAGCGAGGGTTTGACCTCCGGTGTGGAACACCTGTCACCCATGTTGGTGATGACCAGGTCCAATATGTAGTTCTCTCTGGTGGGGGTATTGACCAGTTAATCCAGGGCATTTGAGTTTATAAATTCTAGGAAGCATTGGGCAAGGAAGTTAGTACTTGAGTAGTTCTCCCAGTTTATGTTCAGGTAATTGAAATCACCCAGTATTAGGGTGTTTGGTAGGACCTTCATATTCCCTAGTGTCTCCAGAAATGAGGAATGGGGGTCCTTGGTCATGGTGGGTGATCTGTAGCAAGCTACAATTTGGATTGCAGTTTTGCCTGTTGTTAGTTGCACATGGATTATCTCTGATGCATTGTGCTGTGCCACTAACCTGGAGGTGTGGGTATCCTTGATTAATATGGATACACCCCTGCCTTTTGTACAATACTGTATAAAATTAATATTTATACAGTCCTGGTTCTGTGGCCGAAAGGTATGGTATCAGTTATAGCCTAGTGGGGTGCTCTCAGAAGCCTTAAACCAGATTTCTGTTACTGCACAGACGTCAATGTTCTCCATACTGAGGAGTGCCTCAAGTGCATGCATTTTGAGGTTTAGACTTCTGGCTTTGAGTAGCATTACCCTCAGTTTTTGGTTACTTGTGCTATTTATGGTGGTGGGTTTGTCTTTTTAGCCTTGCCTAAAAAAAGGTACTATGGGGCGGCAAGAGCGTTTGCCAGTATTCTAAAGCCTAAGGGTGACAGGTGCAAGTCCTCTCTTGTGAAGCAACATGGCTTGTTGAGCATGTCATCCTAGGCGGACAGAAACTGGATCCCCTTTGAATAACACCAGAAACTTAGTCAGTTTTTGAAACTGATAATTTTTTCTTTATACTTTGGCATCATTCTTGGTGAGGGCAGGATGCTACTCAGGATCAGAGTCATACCGGCCTGTGCTACATGATCAGAGAGCTCTTCCATGTCTCTTTTCATGTAGTCCAGGTAGGTACATCTGAGGTCATTCACATCAACATGGACAATGACAGAGTCATATTTGTACGTGTTCTGGAGTGACCTGAGTGTTTGTGTTATGTGGCGGATCCTGGAGCCTGACAGGCAGCTAACTGTAACCTTCTCTTTGTCCAGCCTAGTTAGTGGGACATCAGTGTGCCTGGCTATAGAGTCGCCTATTACTAGTGTGTTGGGTATGTTATTTTGCCTTAAGGGCTGTGATTGCATGACACACTGATTATGTGAAGTGTGTGTTTCATGGTTGGTGATGGGGTGTGCAGGCTGCTTGGATGTCTGCTTTGGAGGTCACTGTTGCTTTTTATTTAGAGCCTCAAAGTATGTTTTCATGTATTCATGTGTGTTATTTGCCAGTGTTGGTTTATTAGGTCTATGTGAGACTGGTGGTGTATTGCAAGTATTACCCTTCTCTTCTTGACTGTCAGTTCCAGTCTTGGGTTGAGAGAGCTTTGCCTCCAGTTTGGCTGTATAAATGCATCTCTCACATATATTAGTGTTTGGTGGTAGGAGGAGACGGTTGTCTGTGTACATGAGGCAGTTGTAACATTGCCTCAATATGCCCAGATTCACCAGTTGGACTGGAGAGCACACCGGAAACTGCCCTTTGGACATGCCTGAATTGGTAGAGTAAGCTGTTTTTCTGATTGGCTGGTAGGGACGAATACAGAGTCTTCTGGACAGTATGGGGGGATCTAGTGCTAGGGTTAATTAGTGCTTGCTATGAGGTTTAAGCAAGTGCTTGACTGTGAAACAAATGGTTTGAGTGCCAAAGTTGAAGGTCTGTCTAGTTCCAAGGGAAAAATTGAAGAGTAGACTTTGTGGAGCCGAGAATAGTTTAACTCTAGCTAACCGTCACTGCCCGGTGCGCAAAACCATGCAAATGCAGTTTTTATAGCAGGGAAGTGAAAGAGATAGAAATTCGCCCAAAATGGCCAATAAACTACTAACTTCTGGGCTGAAACCACTCCTCAAGGGAGGGATAGGCTGCTCGAAGCTCCCATCTCTCACAGGTGAACAGAGAAACTTCCTTCTTTCCAAGTAAGGTATGAGCAACACAGAAACTTGTAACACAGCCCTGGATTCAGCAATAACCTGAAAACTGGAATATACGAGTTCAGAAAGGTGGGAAAAGGAATATAATTTTTTGTTTTTTTTTCAGAAAATAGAGAAAATACAATCAAAATTAGCCCAAAATGGCCAATAAACTTCTTACGTCTGGGCTGAAACCACTCCTTCAAGGACAGATAAGCTGCACAAAGCTCCTCTCTCTCACAGGTGAACAGAGAAACTTCCTTCTATCCAAGTAAGGTATGGGCAACACAGAAACTTGTAACACAGCCCTGGATTCAGCAATAACCTGAAAACTGGACTATACTAGTTCACAAAGGCGGGAAACAAGTTTATATATTATTTTTTTCAGAAAATAGAGGAGATACAATCAAAATAACTTTTTAAATGCACAGAAAAGGCTATCACACTTTAGTGTGTAGCCTACAACAGTTAAACAGATTATTTAAATACAAAAAAGACTTAATTCAAGTGCAGGCAGCAAATAAGTATAAAATGTAGCAATAAAATCTTTTTAAATCACAGATTTGCTAAAAAAAACTGGTGTTTTAGGGAGAATTAGTTAAGACAGCAAGAAAAGCAGAAAAATGATACTTAATCACTCCAATGTCTCTCTTTTGTCTCTTTGCTGCTGTAGATTCTGCAGAACATCTGGAAGGCACTTTCTGAGTGGAATGTTGTTGTTGTTGTCTTTTGGCTTTTTCCCAGTTAGGGGTCGCCACAGCAGAACTCCGGTCCACTAATGATTGGCAGTAGATTTTCATGAACGCTGAGGTGCCAGCTCGACGTTCAACCTTCAACAAAGGCACGCCTATTTACGCATGTCTTTCGAATGCCCACCCAACTGCGGGGAGGACATGCAGACTCCACACAGAAGGCACTCCCCGCACTCCAGCCGAGAATCGAATGGGAGAACCTCTTGCTGTGAGGCAACAATGCTACCGCTGCACCACCACGTAGTGAAAGAGATAGAAAATAGCCCAAAATGGCCAATAAACTACTAACTCCTGGGCTGAAACCACTCCACCGAGGACAGATAGGCTGCTCAAAGCTCCCCTCTCTCACAGGTGAACAGAGAAACTTTCTTCTATCCAAGTAAGGTATGGGCAACACAGAAACTTGTAACACAGCCCTGGATTCAACAATAACCTGAAAACTGGATTATACTAGTTCAGAAAGGTGGGAAACAAGTATATATATATATATATATATATATATATATATATATATATATATATATATATATATATATATATATATATTTTTTTTTTTCAGAAAATAGAGCAGATACAATCAAAATTAGCCCAAAATGGCCAATAAACTACTCTATTAAGGAAGGTTGGAATAAATTTATTTTTAGTGTAGGATTTTTCTTTGCTGAAGTCTTGGCATTAGTAGTTTAGTATGTTACAATTAAATTTATTAAAAGTTTTAACAAACTGTTTTTAATATAAGTTTGTTGCACTGATATAGAAGAAATTGATTGGTTACTATCAGTCATGTGATAATTAATTTCATGGATTAAAATGTGACAGTTATAATATAAAGCATTATGGTTCTGATAAAGTCCATTGTTGATTTTGTATGGATGAAAGCTTATGTGCTACAACTTTAATTAAATTTGTCATTATTAGATGACAGAAAATTGTCCTTCATTTTTACATTGTGTGCAGTGCTGCAAAGGCAATAGCCCTATTCAGAAGCAGCACATATGGTGTTGTTTCTCTAGTGGGCAGTCAGGTTCCTACGTGTGTTTCTTTTTTTTTTTTTTTTTTTTATTCTACTTGGGTACACTTGGAATCCTTATTTTTATCAAACCAAAAAATAACACCACCATGTCCTCAAAACTGAGCTTAATTTGAGGGCTTGCATTCACTCATTGAAAGAATGTCTTCAGAATACACCACACCAAAAATACAGCCATTAAAAATTAGTTCATTAGCACAGAAAAATGTGACATTAAATAATCATTGTATCTGATTTCATTATATGGTTTGAGCAATGGAAATATAGCCATTCAAACAAGAAGAAAACCCAACATTCTCTCTGATTTGTCAGAGTTATTCCTTATAGCACCCCAAGGTCTCCCTATCACCACAACTAGAATCTCTTAATACATTTTCTAAAATAAAAGGAGACATAATCTTTTAAAATCCCAGTATTACTAAATTTCCCATTTTGATGTGGTAGAGTTTAATTTTATGGTTGTCTTTGAGGTGTGGTGTATTCTGAAGAAGTTATATTAATAAATGAAGAAAATGGTCACATAAACCCCATTTTGTGGATACATTGGTGTTATTTTTGGTTTGCTTTTACCATAACTTTCAACCAATTCCCAATATGTTTAATATATGATGCTTTATGAAGAAAATTAGTTTTTTTAAAAGAGATATAGGGCTGTAAGCGATTAAGCCCACTTTAATTTTAAATGCATTTACATTTTAACTTGAAAAAGTCCTAAACTCATCTAAACATGCAGAATGACTAGTTGCTATGTAAGCGATGAAGCCCACTTTAATTTTAAATGCATTTACATTTTAACTTGAAAAAGTCCTAAACTCATCTAAACATGCAGAATGACTAGTTGCTATTCATTTGGGCCTAGTCATATATGTAGCTATATTACCCACAAACAGGGTTATTTTCACTTTCTCTTCACTTAGAAAATAACCACACAAACTAGTTTGTCTAGTCTTAGCTGCTAAGAGCTCACAATAAAGCACACATAAAAATGGAGACAAAAGGCACAGCTGTTACTCCTTCTAATCAGGGCTAACAATACATAAGAGTTCTGTACAAATCGAACCTTTGCTTTGAAATGATGTACATTAATATGATTAAATCTAGTGTTAATACTTTCATCATGTAATTTATCTCCATTGTATCAAATACTTTCTCAACACCAAGCTCACAACCACTAACTGTTAATGCTATGTTCAAGAGTAATCCAATTTTCAAAATATTATCAGTGATTTGTCTTCCACCAGTAAACTTTCACTCCATCTGTCCTATCAGCAAGGGTGCACATAATTCCAAATGTACTGCAGTGGTAGACATGAGCAGCTTATTGTCAAGTTTAGTAAAACTGCAGGCTTATATGAAGAAAACATGATTGGATCTTGACCCTACTTCATCATACTGTCACAGGGTTACTCACTTCCATGAAGGGGGTATATCTGTACTCCAATACCAAATTAAACAACTTAAGCAAACAAGCAATTATTCAACATTAATTATTCTCCATAATTGGCAGGCCATAAATGCCTGCTCTTTTATTGAAGCTTGGCTTTTTATTGCATCTACCACTACTGTCTCTGTATTTACTCTCCTACAGGTTGCTGAGATGGGATCTTTACCTGGCTTACAGGGCTTCCTCAGACCCAGACATGATGGATTTGTTGCACATGTGCAAAACAAACAGCACCAAAAACACTAGATCTAAGGATCTGAACTTCACTTGTGATATAAACAGAATGTGCTGGAGAGACAGGTATGTATCCCAAACGATCCCTGCACTTTGGATAAAGTTCCCCATCCATGTAAAACAGAGCTCATCCCTGACTCTATTCAAACAAAACCTTGAAAATTGGATGGGAAATTGTAAATTTCCTCTGGTCCGGCCCCTATGTTTCTTATGGCTAGGGGCCATCAATAAGAAAAGTGTTATCCTAAGTAATACCCCCACACACAATTTCTTAGTTCATGCTGTATAGATGCCCATGATACTAAGGACCAAAATGGTTTGTGGTGTATGGCTAGGCTTGTAAGGGCTGTAGTGGTCATTAGCCTAGTCATAACTTATCAACTTCATTAGTGACCAGGCTAACTGCCTTATGAAGCTGTTCTCTAGTTACCCCTGGTAATATCTGAATTGACAATCACTCATGTATGACATCATCATACCCCCCCCCCCATGTGGACTACGCTGAATACACTGGGCCATAGTTCTCTTGAAACATTTTCACTAGAACCACCAGATTATCTTTGTGCTTATTCAGACCATTTATAATTCCAAATTATCTACATTGCACAATTCTGCAGCTAGGGAACTTTGATTATTTGAGACATTTAAAAATGCCCTTAGCTTTATATTAAATAAGAATTGGTGAGGGAAATGCTATATTTCTTTTCCTGCTTATCTTTCTGCTTCATTAGATGATGCATCTCCACTGATTTAGCCCTTTTTAATTTTAAAGCGTATTGTGTTTTTTATTATAACTTGTAAAGAACTTGAAGGCATTGAAGCCCCCTCACAAATATTACAACTTAGAGGGTTTTGGCAGCATGTTGAGCCCTTCAGATGCTCCTGATATCTCTCCTGAGTGCTGCATGAAACACACAGTAACAATTTTAAGTGCTATATACTTCTATTCCAGCATGGCCTTTGTAGTTGTTGCTGTATGCAGCAATGAAGGAACCTTCCATCATACATTTTGCTGCACACAGACTGCAGCACTTTATACAAACCTACAGTTACTCTCTATATTCTCCTTTCAACCTTACAGCTGTTTGATATCATGAGATTTAAGGAACAAACTAAACATCTGGCTGTAATTTAATCTACAAGTTTTTTTTTTAAGTTTTTGGCATGTGACAGGCTTCTCCAGCCTTTGTTTTCTAGCTGCTAGTGGCAGACTTTCCCTCATATTTGCTGGCTTTAATGAAAATCTTCACTTCTAATGAAACATTTCACTCTCTCTAATTCTTCTCTAACAACTGCAAGAAAACCTCCATTGCTTAAGTTTCCTTTTCCACACTGCATGCTTATGACCCAAAAGACCCTCTACTCACTGAGCTATTGGCTGCAGGACTCTGGCTATAGTAACTCAGCAGGTCAGTAGTGAACCTCACATGTTGCAGTTCTTCCACAGATTTTATAAAATCCTTATTCTTCAAAAGAGCTGTCTCTGTAACTTTTGAGGCAGATTATCACATTGGATGGTGATAGAGGGTTCAGCCTGCTTTGCTCTGCTTCACTTGTCTAACCTACCTCAATTTCTATCCACTAAAGCATCAACACAATTCTAAACAACTGTGCTCTCCCATTTCAAGTTAAACCAAATAGAAAAGCCTAACTAAATAAAAATCATCTGTACACCTAACCAATACACCACCACCAGCCATCCTATTAGACTCATAAAATATTTAGTCCCCTTTATCAAAACAACCATTATAATAAATGTAATTGTTAGAAAAATATGTATTAATGTGTGTGTGCTTAATGCTAATTAATAACCAAGTATTTTAATATGCTTTTCATTCTATTTTTCATGCACTGTAGACTGAAAAAGATGCTTTTTGAAAACTGCAGTATGCTTTCTGAAACTTGCAAGTTGCCCTCTGACCTAGCAACTGCTAGCACAGCAATATTCATGTTTATGCCTTGTGGAAATGTACTTGAGAAGCAGGTGTTTATCTGCTAGGTCAGAAGCGAATGAATGAACAATGCCTTATGTTATAAATGTAATGAATTTAGACAAACAGCTCTGTCCAGAGGATGGGAACCTCTGCAGCTGTAGTAATTTAGAGATAAAGTAGACAAAGGATTATTAGAGAAATGAACTGCTAACATTGTGCTTGATTTAGTCGTAGTATCTTGAATGTAACATAACATGTATATAACTGGGAGTAACCAAGGCCGTGTTGTTTTCCTCAGGAAGTTTCACATAAAAATTGTTAAATCATCAGAAATTCATGGGAAAGATGGTCAGCAGATGATGATGAAAAAGGTGGTAATCTGTTACGTCAGCATGGTAGGACATGACCAGTTTTAAGAATGTATAAAAATGAAAGTATTTCCTGTTTCTGGTTAGACAAACTCTGTATTAGCACGTTTTTGTCTCCTTGCTGCAAGATTAAAGTGCCTTAACCTGAACCTACCATGTTTTGATCATTTTTAAAGTATATTTTTCCTTTGACAGTAATCTAAACCACTCCAATTTTATTATCTGACTTGACTTTTTTATCTCATACTATTTACCTGCTTCCCTTCACCTACCCCTAAGAAAGCACCGATAAACATCTCCCATATAGATTGTCAGTGACAAACATTTCCTCTCATCCAGCTGCTTAACTCATACTAATCAATATGACTTATATGGATACCTTTTAACTGTACCAAATTCCTTGCTGTTTCCCAGTTTGGGCACAAAATAATAGGGTGTAATGAATTCCCAGTTGGCTCCTTTAAATCCTGTTTTGGGCTCAAAATAATACAATGCCACAAATTCCTAGTTGTCGACTTTAAATCCCGATTTAGTTTTCATTTTAATTTCAATTTTTTATGCTCATACGCTTATGTCATCATACACCACCAGCATATCCCATGGCAGTTTACATCAATTCCGAAGTACATTTTTGTCTTGAATGCATAATATAGTACATTTAACAGCCCAAATGTAATTCTATGCTTACGCAAATCATTGACTATTAATATTCACCAAATAATGTGACATTTTATATTCCAGAAAATACATATCAATGCAAACCCTCCCATTTTATTACATTTATATACGTATACCAGACTGCATAGCAAGACAGCCACTTGCCCCTTATAGCCTGTGTCTGTTTAATAATCCCTGTGTAAAAACAAATGTTATTTGTGTGATGGTACATGTTTGCACATTGTTCTTGTATAGTTGTCTGTACTCACTTTCAGTTCTTGCATAACTTTTTGCAGGTTACCTAACACTATTTGGTTCCTTGGTTGGCAAACAGTCTCACTGTTAACAGTTGTCTCACTCTCACCTTGTACAAATCTCTTTTAAGTGATGTTAAGTAGCCCATCAATGCTTTTTGAAAGAGTTGAACATGCACATGGAGATGGCATTATAAGACACACTGTATCCTGCCCTTCTGGAACCTGGAATTTATCCTGCTATCATAATAATATCAGAAGAAGTTGTGCTATACATTACTGTCTGTAAATAATGTTAAAATAAAAGAACATGCTCATCACATTGTTAATAATGCATCCACACAACAATACACCCTCCTTAATCCAGCTTTCAACCCCTGATTCAGAATTTAGACCCATAACCCAGTTTCTGCTTGCCTGCTTTGTGAATCCCAGCAGGTGCATGTTGAATATCTTACATCAGTTAATGAAATGGGACTTTGTCCAAGACATAGCTGTTACTGAGTTCAAACAAGCAAAAGGGGTGGAATGCCATTCTGGGAAACCATAAACAGGTTACAATGAAGTATGGATTATAAATCTCCTGATGAGAAAGTATTTCATATTTGCTGCTTAAGAATAGGACTGTCACTTTTACACAGTCCAACAGTGGGACATTGTTTTAAGGAAACATGTAATTCTGCAGGCCAAATTACATCTGCAAGTGGTGCAAAGGACTGAAATATACTTTCTTGTTAAACCAAAAGCTCAATTTTATAAATTCTGAATGTTTTTTTTTATAATATTGTGGTAATTCAGGTATAATACTTTTGTTGTATGTGGACATTAGGGAAAATGTAGGAAATATTTTTATAGATTCATATGTTTATAGGTTGGTACTAGACTATCAGCCCTAGGGCCTATACAAGCCTAGCCAAATAATTCCCTGGATATTTCTTGCCACAATATTTACTTCCCTGGACCCCTATCTAGCAGGGTGACTGATGTGATCCTCGGGGTGAATTTCCTATCTCCCATCCAGTTGTCGAGGTTCCTTTTGAAGAGGGTCAAGGAGGTGCTCTGCTTGACATGTATGGGCAGTCTATTCCAGAGTATGGGGAGTCTCTGGGTCAGGAACCTATTCCTCCAGCATGTTTTATTCATTGTGATGACAAGGTTTAGATCCCTGGAGTGTGTGGCTCTGAAGGATTGGGATTTCTTTAAGTGGAGCATGTCCAGCAGCTCAGGGTTTGATATGGCCTTGCATGTTAAGCAGAGATTGCCTCTGAGTAGACGATATGCCACAGAGTAGAGCTGGAGTATTTTTAGATGGTAAGCATAGGGCATCAGCTTTAGGCCTGGGATTTTTTTACTGAGGAATTTCTGCGGCCTTTCCAGCTGTTGTAGATGCCTTGTGAGGTACATACCAAATGGGACGTTGTACTCTATAATGGGTCTAATGAGGGATGAGTACAGTGGGACAATGACCTCTTTTTTTCTGGATGAAAAGCCCTTAGTGATGAGGTGTGCCATATAGAAGGATTTCCTGACTGTTGTGGTGATGTGGTTATTGAAGGTGAGACCACTGTCCACCTGTGTCCCTAAGTCTCTCAGGTTGTGGGAGGCTGGCCTAATGGTTCAGGTGTTTGCCTTACAAACACAAAGTGTGGGATTTGAGTCTCACAAGGGATAATTGGCTAGGCTTAAAATGGCTCACAGAGGTAGTTAGCCTAGTACTAACCTATGAACCTATTACACTTTCGGTGTTTAGTGTAATGCCACCTATGTGGTAATTCATGGGTATATGTTTTTTCCAAAGGGGATAACTATACTTTTCTTGGCATTAAGCTTGAGCCCATGGCTCTGGCACTAAGTATCTGTTTTTGTAAGGCCCTTTTGTAGAATATCCACATCATTTGGGATTCAATAATGGCTCCCAGTTTGCAGTCATCTGCAAACGTTGTTAGCCAGAGTCCCTTAGTGCTGGCATGTACTTCAGAGAAGTAGAAGTCAAACAAGAACGGTCCCAGGACTGAACCCTGAGGTACTCCACTTGCCACTTGTCTGGAGCTGGATTTGGAGTTAGCTACTTTTACAGTCTGGGTTCTGTTAGTAAGCCAGTTTGCAACCCATCGAGTGACATAGGGATTTATGCCCAGCTTAGTAAGTTTACTGATGATTCCAGAGTGGGGGATGGTGTTGAAGGCCTTGGCGAGGTCCAGATAGGTTGTGTGGACCACCTTACCCTCATCCACAGCTCTGGAGACTGATTCAAAGAAGTCAATCAGGTTCAGGAGACAGGATCGGCCCTTCACGAGCCCAAACTGGGTGGGGTCCAGTGTCTGGAGGTTGCCAATGTCTTTGTTTATAAGTTCCATGATAATGCATTCTATGCCTTGCAGATCAGGCTCATCAGACTAATGGTATAGTAATTCCTGGGATCCAAGGTGGATCCCCCCTTGTGGAATGGGATAACTGTAGCTGTGCACCACTCAGTGGGCACGAAGCCTGAGGTGAGGCTATGATTAAACATGACACTTAGGTGAGGTGCCAGTTAATTTTGTAGTTCATGTAGTACACAGCCCAGGGTGTCATCTGGTCCCATGGATGCTGTATTCTTAGCTTGGGAGAGTGCAGTTTCTACCTGCGTGGCCGTGATTACTGGAATTTGGCATTTTTTTTTATTGAGATGGGCCCTTTAGGGGGTGATAGGGGGGGTGAAGTTGGCACTAAATTGATCTGCCAGGATATTGGCAATATCCTTGGGATCAGTATATTTAATGCCATTCTGTTATAGCTCAGAGCAGATCTTATGACGGATCTCAGCTTCTTACTGAGGCTGGTAAGGGAGTTTTTTGCATCCTGGGATTTTCCTCTTTAATGCAACAGTTTCTTCCTTCTGTTGTAAAGTTTGTCGATGGCAGAGGACCACCAGATTGGCTTCCTTTTTTTGGAGGAGAGCATCTTAGTTCTATTTGGGATGGCACGATTCATGCATGAGTGGATGTGCTCATACAGTGCCTTAGTGTAGGATTCAGCAGATGAACCTTCAGCTCCTGTATCCATAGGTAGCAATGAAGTTTGTCACTTTTGACTTAAGTAGCATGAAGTTGGCTTTGGAGAAGTTTTTTACAGAGGTTTCCTTACTAGGGGGTGGGGGTGGGATGTGGATGTCAAGGGTGATTTGCTTATGGTCAGACCTGACCAATGAGGGAGTGACCACTGGTGTGGAGCATCTAGCGCCCATGTTGGTAATGACCAGGTCTACGATATTGGAGCCCTTGGTGGAAGAATGGATTAGTTGATCCAGGGCATTGGAAATTATGTATTCCAAGAACCACTGGGAAAAGTTGTTGGTACCCGAGTATTTTTCCTACTTAATGGCAGGGTAGTTGAAATCACCCAGTATTAGGGTGTTTGGTTGCATCTTAATATTTTTCAGTATGTTTAGAAAGGTGTAGTGAGAATCTTGGGGAATGGGGGGGGGGATCTGTAGCAAGTTACAATTTGGATTGCAGTCTTACCTAGTGTTAGTTGCACCTGGAGAATTTCAGATGCATTGTGTTGGGCAACTAGCCTGGAGGTGTGAATATCCTTGGTGAATATGGACACTCCTCCACCTTTAGTGTTTCAGTCTTGGTTTGGTGGCTGAAAAGTGTGGTAAGAGTTGTAGCCTGGTATTGCAGGGGGTACTCTCTGGAGTCTTAACCAGGTCTCATTTACTGCACAGATATCGATGTTCTGCATTTTTAGGAGTGCCTCGAAAGAGTGCATTTTGAGGTTTAGACTTTTAGCATTGAGTAACATTACCTTCAGATTTTGCATGCTTGTATCTTTTATGGTGGTGGTTTTGTTCTTTGAACCTTGCCTAAAAAGGCACTATAGTGGTGGCAAGAGCTTTAGCCAGTAACCTGAATCCCAGGGGTGACAGGTGCAGACCATCTCTGGAAAAGCATTGTGGTTTGTCGATCATGTCGTCCCAGGCAGACAGATACTGGATCCCCATTGAATGATACCAGAAGCTTAGCCAATTGTTGAAGTCAATCATTTTGTCCTTATACTGTGGTATCATTCTGCGTGAAGGCAGGATGCTACTCAGGGCTAGGGTCATACCTGCCTAGGCCACATGATCTGAGAGCTCTTCCATGTCTCTTTTCATGTAGTCCAGGGAGGTACATCTCAAGTCATTCACTCCAACATGGACAATGATAGAGTCATATTTGTACTTGCTGTGGAGTGACTTGAGTGCATGTGTTATGTGGTGGATCCTGGCACCCGACAGGCAGCTGACTGTAATTTTCTCCTTGCTCAGCCTGGTGAGTAGGATATCAGTGTGCCTGACTATAGAGTCACCTATGACTAAAGTTTTGGGTACATTGTCTTGCCTTAGGGACTGTTGCTGGGTGGCACACTAGTGTTGTGAGCTATGTGTCACTTTGATTGTGACTGGTGTTTGTTTACGTTTCAGCTTCAGCAGTTCTTATTGCTCAGGCAGGTTAATGTTAAGGGCCTGCCTATATGTGTGTTTAGTGTTGCTATGTGTGGGTGTTGATGGTGTGGGTTTTGAAGGGCTATGTTTTGCTTGAGGTGTAGTACAGGTATTAACCTTCTCCTCTTGACTGTCTAGCACAATCTTGGCTGGAGAGAGCTTTGCTTCCAGTTTGGCTATGTAAGTGCATCTCTCACAGGTTTTAGTGTTGGGTGGTAGGTGGAGAGAGTTGTCTGTGTACATGAGGCAGTTGTTGCATTAACCTAGTATGCCCAGATACACCAGGTGGACAGGAGAAATCACCAGAAGCTGATCCTTGGGCATGCCTGTTTAGGTGCTTTTTTTGTAAAGTACAAGAGCTGTATACCTTTGCAAGGTACTTTGCAATTATAGGATGTTTAGTGCCTACAATTAATTTCTCCTTATTAACAGGGAGAGTTGAGTGCTTGTATCAGTTTAAGGCTTCCTAGTGCTTTCCAGCAGGTTCTAGAGCAAGTGTTAGTCACAGGGGTTCATATTTTAGTGTTACTACTGAGAGACCAGCTAGTTCTAGGGGAAAATTTAAAGAGCAGACTTTCTGGCACCTGGAATAGTTTAACCGTAGCCCTGCTGTGCTGCACGATGTGAAAAATGCTCAAACACACGTGTTTTTAAGCCAGAAAGTTGAAAGGGATTGTCCTAAAATCTCAGGACATTTGTCATTTTTCATGTTTTAGCAGGATGCAACTGCATAAACATGGACTGTCATATGAAAATAGGGGCAGGTGGCAACCCGACACCTGAATGCATACCTTTCAGCTCCTATAATTTAAGCATAGCAAAGAAGTTGTCCCTCATATTCATACCACTATAGTGTACAGACATCTCAACTGTGCAGATTTTCACAGAATGTCCAGATTTTTGCTTCATATTTTTTAAGTGTTCCTCATAAAATGTGTGGTATTTTGACAAATAACAGAGAATTAAAATCATTAAATAATGACATACATTTAAATGTCAGACTTCATAGCCTTCAGAAAATGCATGCTAACACAATTCATATTATTCTAGCAGCTTTCTAAGTTTATAAGAGAATATTTAAATCCTGTCCCTGTTTATGGCATTTGTCCCCCCAATATTTTAAGCTTTGTCCTGATTTTTGGCACTAAAAGATTAAGAAGTATGATCATTACACAGGGTATAACTGTGGCAGCAGGGGGTCTTTGAGCAGTTACTGGGATGTGGTGAGGGGAGGGATAGGCATGGCACACAATGAGGTCTCCAGGGAGTGTGTGTCAGTATTTAGGCATGTGTCTCTGACCTGACTGGCCAGGATATGTAAGAACTAAACTTAATGTCATGGCATTAGGGCTAAGCAGTGTGGCAATGCTAAATGGAAAGCCAGACACATGCTGAGACAAATGGTTAACACAGAACGTGGTACCCTGTGAGCAGTATATAGTAGAAACTTTTCTGTGGCGTATTGTTAATAGCCAAGTAGGTCTATTGGTGTTTTCTGTTGGAAAGACAATAATAACATACGTGACAGCTAAATATACTCGTGGAAAAAAAGGCAGGTTAATGTATTGTGTGTTAATTGCATGTGCCTGATGTGTGTATGTGAGCATAGCCTTTACTGTGAGAATGGGAGGAGGTAAATCACTAGTTGAGTTGTTTAACACAGAAGCATAGGATAATCAGAGCTGACTCAGACTGCCTTGTATGCAAATACCTAGTGACATTTGGAAGATTTCATTCAGATTATGCTTTATTTGAAGAGATGTAAGCATTCCAAATATACATAGATCATGTAAATGTTTACAAATTCTATATCGTGTTCTGTCCGATATTGTGCAGGCTACTGGAAGAAGAGAGTAGTGCTAGCTTGTCATTTTATGGTTTTACTTACGAGTACTCAGAACCATGAACTTGTGTATACGTTTTTGCCTTTTCTTACATTTTCATTTGCAAGTGCAATATTCTTTTGCTGTTTATCATACTGGGAGTTGCACATCACTTTAAAACTGTATTTGTTTTGCTTGTCCATTTTTGCACAGCTGCTGTCTTGCATAGTTTATTCAGAATCCTGAAAGTATAGCTGAAGTCTTTGGTGATAACAAGTATGAGACGGGTTTGTCAGTTAAGCAAGACAGTCAGTGTGTACATGCTAGAAGTGTGGTAGGGCAGAAAGTAGAATGCAAACTGTTTTACAATACATGCCTATTGCCTACTACTTCCCTTAAGATTTTTGATAATGCTGTAAAGGGACTTTAACTGGTATTTCTGTATGAATGCATATTTTCAGAGTGAATGTTAAATTAGAGAACATTTTACAATTATTTGAATGTTGATATCCCACAATTCCACTGGAGTGGGCAGATCTACATTATTATATATGCAAATTTTATGTTGATTAGTGTCCAATTTTTTTAACAAGTTGTACCTATGTTTCATGGGACTTTGTCCATATTTTTGATGTCTCTAGGTTCAGAGGTATGCTTATTTATCATAACCTAAGATATTAATACATCTAAACTACTTCCCTTCTGCCACAGCATCTCCACCAGAAATAAATATCTCAATTTCAGACTCATTCTGATGCTTTTATCTACTGATAACATAATCACTCATTTAACACACACACACACACACACACACACACACACACACACACACACACACACACACACACACACACACACACACACGCACACACACACACACACACTCTCTCTCTCAAATGCACACTGTTACACATTATAAACCCTAATGGTATCAGCAAAATTCAGGTACAAAAACAGGAGTCATTATAACCAACAAAATACAAAAGTATCTGTTTATAATTGTAATCAAACTATCATTGTCCACCAAACCAAGGCTAACTGCCAGTTTAACAAAACCATGTAATACATACTTCAAAAGGCATATAAGGACATTTGCACTACTATAACATAAATTTCAGAGTCCTGCTATGTACATACCTCAACCTAATAATTTTAGCAGGTCAGACATACCTTGTCAGTGTCTTGGCTTTTACTGGAAAAGCTCACCAAAACTCTGGCACAACTTGCCGTGAGGGAAAGGTTAATTTGCTTTTGATTTCTTGTATTGTGTATTACTTTATTGACTTCTTCTGTTTTGTATACTGTGATTTGTTTTCTTTACACTGTGTTTTACTTGTATTCTGCTTTGAATTGCATATTAAAATTTGAAAAGAGACCACAGCTGTGTCTCTTGTGAGTCACACATTAGAACAAGTCAATTAAGGAGTCACAGAGAAGTCAAAATAGGTCAGTTAAGGTTAATTATCTGTGAACTGAGGGGTGGAGCTAGTAAGTAAACCTTTTATTTAAGGGGTAAAATAAAACATTTCAAAGCTTTGCTGGAAAATCTCACCAAGACTCTGACACTTGATAAAATCACAGAATCGATAGGTTGTATAAAAGAAGGAAGAAAATCATGACAAAAATTAGGAGGTGCAGTACCCAGCAGGATAAAAACACTCTCATCAAACTAAACAAACATCTCAGAGGACAAATAAAGTCTTCCAAAGCCAAATTTGAGGTGAATTTGGCTTCCCAGGCCAAGGACAAACACAAGGCATTCTTTAGCAAATAGATATATTTAGCAATGTCTGCAACCTCAAAGGCAATACACAATTATGTACAGCAGTCTTGGTCTATGTTTGGACCTATCACTGAGTACAATGCTTGGTATGTAATAAACCAGGCATATCCCACAACTGGAATGCCCAGAGTGGTTCCTCACTAAAAGAATACAGGGCTTAAGTATTGCTTGTGATATATAAATAAACCATTATTGGACACTAAAAACATTAACTCATAGATTATTTTGTTGTGTTCTTTTTATCTCAAATAATTAAACACATTTTTAAGCTGAAATACTAGCCAGTACCCTTCAACCAACTTTAATTATTTGTTCTATCTGGAGCCGTAAAATAAACTTCTGCTGACACCCCCTGTCTTTAAGTTATCCTAAGAAATGTTCATAAATAAAAATACAAATACCTTATACAAGGTAGCAAAGCCACCATCACCATATTCTGAAAATAAAACTAAAGCAAATTAATTATTATGCAGTTAATTTTGAAAAGCTATTCTCATAGGTTCATAGGTGTATACTAGGCTAATGACCACTAGGGTCCTTATAAGTCTAGCCATATGACCCAAATGTGACCCACAAATTTTATTTATACAGGGGAAGGGAATAATTTACTGATCCCGATCAGAGACATAGGTGCCAGACCGGGTGAATTTCTAATTGTCTATTCACTGGTCCAAGTTGCACATAAATAGGGTTATGGAGGAACTCTGCTTTGCATGGATGGGGAACCTATTCCAGAGAATGGGAATTCTCTCAGAAACATATCTGACTGTCCAACATACCCTATTTATATTGCAAGCAAAATGTAGGTCTTTTAATCTAGTAGTTCTGATGCTGTTTATTTTATGGACATGCAAAAAGTTCATCAAAACAGTGTCCAGGGATGCCTTACATGCCAAGTAAAGATCAGATCTCATAAGTCTGTACGATATTGAGTAAAGAGACAGGGATTTGAGATGATTAGTATAAGACATTGTGCTTACTTTCTGTATGTTTTTTTAAGAAACCTTTGCAAACATTCCAGTTGATACATGTGTCTGATCTGGTACACACTGAAGGGGCATTATATTCTTTGATGGGTCTGATGACGATTGAGTACATCAGTACATGCCCTTACTTATAAGTTGAACAACATAGAAGGATTTTCTTATGATCTTGGACATACATTGGTCAAGGCTACTGTCTTCATGAGTTCCCCTATCTCTGACTATTCAATTACATTTTAGGATTGTTTTATTGATGCTGCAGTTACCCAGAGAGGCCAACTTCCCAAAAGGTACTATAATGCATTTCCTGGTGTTGAATTTTAAACCGCACCGTTGGTATGAAGTGTTTGTCTATGTTAGACCTTCCTGAAGGGTGTACTTGTCTTGGGGGATTCAGTGTCTGCTCCCAGTTTGCAATTATCTGTGAACTTTGTTAGCTAGCGGCTATTGACATTGTTTTTTTCATTTGAGAAGTAGATGCCTAGTAGAAATGTGCTCACTACAGAGCCTTGAGGGATTCTACTGGTGACTAGCCTCTTTGTGGAGCTGATCTCACTGATCCTAACCTGTTGGGTCCTATCCACAAACCAGCTATCTATCCAGGGTTCTATAAAAGGGTTTATACCTAGTTCTGTAAGTTTGTTGACAATGCATGAGGGGTATCATATCAAATACTTTAACCAAATCCAGGTACACAGTGTGCACTATTTTCCCCTCATCCATTGCCCTTATAGCCTTTTTAAAGAAGTCTACCAGGTTAAGTAAGAATGATCTTCATTTGACAAAGTCAAACTGGGATGGATCCAATGTCTCAGAGGTCGTATGTCCTTGTTGATAATTTCTACAGTAATTCTTTCAAAAGCATATAAATGTAATTATCTTATTTTAGTCTTTGTTATTCTAATCACTAACAATGGCAGTAAATGAGTTATAAAATGTATTAATTACACTGGTAAATATGTATTAGACTAGTCAGACTACTGGGTCTGTAGGTTTCAGTGTCTGTCAAAGGTTCTCCGTTATGAAGGTGATGACTGTCACAGTATTCCATTTTTGTGACACAAAGCCTGTTTTTAGAGTATAGTTAAATAGTGACTCCAAGAGGTCCTGATAAGTTATATTTTAGATAGTTCATGAAGCATCCTGGGATGTTATCAATGCCCGCTGAGGCTGTCTTCTTGTAAATGAATTTGTCTGCTAAAAGGTTCACTATAACATCAGGCTCTGTGAATGTGACATCATTAGTCACCAGTTCAGCTCATTGCTGTGTGCTGCCCTTGAGGTTTCTAACATGGCAGAAGAAGGCCTTACAATTATTTTTCACCCAGGAGGCTACATTATCCTCAAAGTTGGCTATGTTGGGCCTAATTCACCCTCTTAGTTGGCTATTTAGTTTGATGAGTTTTTATCTTTATCGGAGTTACCCTTCCTGATTTTGCTATTTTTTTTTTTCTTTTTCTTGTATATCCTCTTTAATTTTGGATACCATCAGGGCAATTTGTTTCTGGGGTTAGTTCTGGACTTGCTTCTGTTAGGTACAGCAGTCTGTTTGCAGCTATTGACATGACTGTACAGAGTTTATGAGAACAATTCAGAGTAGGCTGATGTGTTCTCAGGGTTTGGACAGGCATTGAACTTTTACACTCCATCACTTAATATATTAATTTCTAACTGTACTGGTTCTACTGGGATTATGGAGCTGATTTTGATTTTGAGGGAGACAGCTTTATCATCAGACCTTAACAGGGAGGACAAGGCATTTTGGGGGGTGTTGCAGCATTCTCCCATATTTGTATGTACAAGGTCCAGTATGTTGAAGCCACTAGTGGATGTATTCAGTACTGTGTTTGTATTCACAAAGTCCTGTAATCTCTGTGCCTCTAGATCTCAGGCTGTGTAGGATTCACAATCTATAGAGGTTAAAGTCTCCCATGAGTAAGATGTTAGGTTGGATGGTAAGTGTCTCCAGTGGGTCCAAGTATGCATTTTGAGCTTCTTGGGACATGTGGAGTGATCTATAGTTGACTAGGATATGGTGTGGGATTTTATCAATGGAGATCTACATATAGAGGAACTCCAGTACATCATCCTGTTTGACCACCATAGAGGTATGCTTGTTACTGATGTATACCAAGACACCTCCACATTTCACCCTTGTCTGTGTAGCTATTGGTTAAAAAGTGTGGAGGCATTGGAACCTTGCATTGTCGGGGTACTATTTGTCACTTTAAACAATGTCTCCATAACTTCACAGATGTTTTATATTCTTGAGTGTGAGGAGGGCTTGGAGGGAGTGTTATTTCTTTTTTTTTAGGCTCCTGCAATTTAGCTGTAACACCTTCAGATTTAGTTGTGTTGATTTTGCTATGTTGTTAGATTTGTCAATTTGCATTGCCTAAAAAAGGCACTATGGGGTGGATAAAGTTTTAACCAGTATTCAAAAGTCTGGAGGGGACAGGTGCAGACCATTCTTGGTAAAGCAACATGGTCAATTAACCATGTTCTCCAAGCTGATGAATACTGGATCCCCTTATAATGACATCAGAAATACAGTCAATTGTTGAAATCAATAATTGTCTGATCATATTGTTGCATTATCCCCTGTGATTGTAATGTGCTGTTCAATGTTAGGTTCATACCAGTCTAAGACACACAGTCTGAGAGCTCCATAATGTCAGTCTTCTTATAGTCCAGGAAGGTACACTTCAAGACATTTGCACCTACATGGGCTATGATGGAATTATACTTGTACCTGTGGCGGAATGACTTGAGTGCATGTGTGATTTGGTGGATCCTGGCTCCAGATAAGCAATTAACGTATCTTCTTGTTCATCCTGGTTAGAGCGGCATCAGTATGTCTTGCAATGGAGTTCCCTATGATGAGAATCTTGGGAATTGTGTTTGCTTGCCTTAGGGGCTTAGTGTTTGGAGCCCCATTGAGAGTGACTGTAGGTATGGTGTTAGGTGGTGTTTTTTTCTTTTTTTTTTTCTCAATTGTTTTTATTGAAAATTTTAACAACACAACATTAATATATGAGAAATAAAAGACAAACATACATACCTAAAACAGTAATAAACAACAACTAAAATAACTATTTACAATGGTGTCTAATATAAAACAAACCTTTCTAAAGAGAAAAATAAATGTAATAAGAGTAGTTGTTAGTTAATTATTAAAGTCAGTTTATCCATCAGTTCTTTGAATTTCACTCATATATTATATGAAGACATGATTCTACGTGTTCTTGTCTTGATTGTGATAAGTTTAAGATGACAGACTTCACGTATCAAGTGTACAAATTCCTTCATAGTAGGAGTATCTGATTCTTCCAGTTCTTGGGAATGACTTTTCTTGCTAATGTTAAGATACTCCATAAAATAGGGTATTTTACTTTCATGACACAAGTGGAAATAGGTGCATTAAATAAAATAAAGAAATTTGGTCAGCACAAATTTTATCATTAAAAACAGACTGTAAGAGAGAATTCATATTATACCAATATGTTTTAAGTTTTATACAGTCATAAAACCAGGCCGGTATGACCCTGACCATGAGCAGCATCTTACCCTCACCAAGAATGATGCCACAGTACAAAGACAAAATGATCAGTTTTAACAATTGGCTTAATTACTGGTGTCATTCTAAGGGGATCCAATGTCTGTCTGCTTGGGATGACATGCTCGACAAGCCACGCTGCTTCACAAGGGATGGCTTGCACCTGTCACCCCTGGGCTTCCGGATATTGGCCAAGGCTCTTGCCACCCCATAGTGCCTTTTTTAGGCAAGGCTCAAATGACAAACCTACCTCCCTAGAAAACACAAGTGGAAAAAAACTAAGGGTAATGCTGCTCAATGCCAGAAGTCTAAACCTCAAGATGCACGCCTCAAGCCCTCCTCAGTATAGAGAACATCGATGTCTGTGCAGTGACTGAAACCTGGTTCAAGGCTCCTGAGAGCACCCCAGCACTATCAGGTTTTACCTCATATCATGCTTTCCGGCCCCAAAACTTGGACCGAACCACAAAAGGAGGGGGAGTATCCATATTCATCAAAGATACCCACACCTCCAGGTTAGTGGCAATGCACGAAGCATCAGAGACCATCCAGGTGCAACTAATCATAGGCAAAACTGCCTTACAGTTTGTAGCATGCAACAGACCACCCTCTCAAACTCAGGAACCCCACACAGCCTTCCTGAAGACACTGGAGAGTATGAATGTCTCTCCAAATACCATCATACTGGGAGACTTCAACTACCCAAAACATAGACTGGGAACATTACTCAAGCCCTAACACCCTAGCCCAAAGGTTCCTAGAATTCATAAACTCAAATGCGATGGAACAACTAGTCACCATTCCCAGAAGAGGAGACAATATACTAGACCTGATCATCACAAACATTGGGACAAAATGCTCCACACCGGAAGTATATCCCTCATTGGTAAGATCAGACCATAAATTAATCTCACTGGAAATCCACATCCCGCCCCCACCCCCTGCACAAAAGACCACAGTGAAGAACTTCTCAAAAGCCAACTTCACACTTCTTAAGACTGAAGTGGTATCCTTCAAGGCCCCTGGGCCAGTGGAAACCACAACCCACACTGCTGAATCCTTTACAAATGCCTTCTACGGGCACCTTCACGAATGCATGGATCATGCAATCCCAAATAAAACCAAGACCCATTCCCCCAAAGGCAGGCGTCTGGTCTGGTGGACCCCAGCCATAAACAAACTTTACAACAGGAGAAGGAAGCTACTACATGACAGAGCAAAATCCCTAAAAGGGAAGGCATCTCTGATCAGTACTAGCAAAAAACTACGATCACTCATAAAATCATCCAAGGCCAACTTTGAGAGAAAAATCACAAAAGATACAAAAGACAATCACAAGGCCTTCTTTAGCTATGTTAGAAACCTGGGTGGAAACTCCCAGATATGTTCAGAGTTAGTCCAAAATGACACAAAATACACTGAACCCACTGATATTGCCAACATTCTGGCAGACAGGTTCAGTGCAAATTTCTCCTCCCCCCCCCCAAAAGGAGAAATAACTATCCCAGCAGAGTGCAGCCTCCCAAACATCTCAGATGCCCAGGTGAGAGCCGCCCTCTCTAAAGCTAAAAACACAGCATCAATGGGACCGGACAGTGTCCCGGGCTGTGTGCTACATGAACTCCAAGAGGAACTAAACCCACACATAAGGCTGCTGTTTAATCTTAGCCTTACTACAGGATACGTACCCAAAGAGTGGCGTATGGCAACAGTGGTCCCACTTCACAAAGGTGGTGCTTCTACGGACCCTGGAAATTACTGCCCCATAAGCTTGATGAGCCTGGTCTGCAAAGATATGGAGAGGATCATTATGGAACTCATAAACAAAGACATTGGGGGCCTACAGACATTGGATCCTACCCAATTTGGCTTTGTCAAGAGCAGATCCTGCCTTTTGAACTTGGTCAACTTTTTTGAAACAGTCACTAAGGTCATTGATGAGGGTAAGGCAGTTCACACAGCCTACCTTGACCTTGCAAAAGCCTTTGACACAATACCCCACTCGGGCATCATAGACAAACTCACCAGCCTAAATGTAAACCCATAAGTCACAAGATGGGTTGCAAACTGGCTCAAGGACAGAACCCACAGGGTCAGAGTTGCTGGAGCTATGTCAGACTCTAAGCCAGTCACAAGCGGTGTCCCACAGGGCTCAGTCCTGGGACCCCTCTTGTTCGGCATTTATTTTTCCGAGGTACAGGAAAACATAGGAGGATTGTGGCTGACAAAGTTCACAGATGACTGCAAACTGGGCGCCATAATTGATACTCCAGCAAACACAAACATCCTTCAGAGAGGCCCCATAGAAACGGATAATTGGTGCCAGAGCCATGGCCTTAAGCTGAACGCCAAAAAATGTATAGTCATACCCTTTGGGAAAAACAAGGTACCCACAAATTACCACATAGGTGATAATCCATTAAGTACGAAAGAGGTAATCAGGGGCCTAGGGACCCAGGTTGACAGTAACCTCTCATTTGACACTCACATTGCCAAAGTGGTTAGGAAGACCTTTTATATTGCCCACCATATCATGAAGGGTTTCACATCTAGATCAAGAGAGGTCATTGTGCCCCTATGCTCTTCTCTTATCAGGCCAATGATTGAGTACAATGCCCCATTTGGGATGTATCTTACCCGACACCTGCAGCAGTTGGAAAGACCCCAAAAGTTCCTCACCAAGAGGATAAAGGGTCTTAAACATATGTCATATGCTGCCTGACTGAAAAAACTCCAGCTCTATTCAGTCGCATACCGCCTACTCAGAGGTGATCTGTGCCTGACGTACAAGGCCATGTCCAATCCGGAAATAATGGACATGCTCCACCTCAGAAAATCCAAATCCATCAGAGCCACGAGAGCAAGAGACTAGACCTCAACACAGAAATAAATAGGACATGCTGGAGGGACAGATTCATAACCCAGAGGCTCCCTACACTCTGGAACAGAATCCCAATCCATGTTAGGCAGAGACCCTCACTGACTCTATTCAAGAAAAATCTTGACAAGTGGATGGGAGATCGTAGGTTTACCCGAGGGGTCATCTTTGTGTCACTACTAGACAGAGGCACAGTAAACTAAACCCTAAATGGGCATAGTATTCTCATCCTAAGGGGTGGTGAAAGCCACACACACTCTGGCTAGGCTTATAAATGCCCTAGGGCAGATAGCCTAGTACGAACCTATGAACCTATGAACATATATGCTGCCAGTCAGACATATGCTGCCAGACAGCAGTTGGTGTTTTTTTCTGAGTGCCTTTGGGCTTATTGAGACATAGCTTTGCCAATGGGTGGGCTAGACAATCTTTGTTTAGAAAGATTGCTTTTAAGTACCTCAGCATATGTTAGTCTATATGTCTGTTGTGTGCTATGTGAGGTGTGTCTGTACACATGGTTTTGACAACCTAATGTAACCTTATATGTGAGACAGTAGTCTCGGTTGTCGTTGGGTAAGCACACCTTTTACAATCTGTGTCTGTTTCTTTAAGGATTAAGTGGTTGTTGAAAAACATGAGACAATTGCTACATTGTCTCAAGATGCCTATATCTACCAAGCTGACTATGGAGAAGATAGGAAATTTTATATCCAAGCCATCCAGTCCTTTGGTGAGTTACAAGCAAGTAAGTGAGTAACCCACATGTGCAACCTCAACCAGGTCTGTGACATCAATACAACTTGTTGGCGGGACAGATTTGTGTCCCAGAGACTAACCCTTCTGTGGAATAGCCCCCTCTGCACCTCAAGCTGAGTACCTTATTATCCCTTTTTAAGTGTAACCTGGATAACTGGATTGGGAACTGAAAATACACCCCTGGGCTTTCACCTGTGTCCCTGCTGGACAGGGGCATCAGGTGCTGACTTGTTGGAACATGGGATAAATTTTTGGCTAGGCTTGTGAGGGCCTCAGGACCAATAGCCTAGTAACTTCCTATGATCCTAAGAAGTGGTGTATTTGGGTTAGAATGTTATTAAGGGTGCTTTGTTTGTTCAGACTAGTAAGGGTGCTTTATTGAGGCATATTATGATAAGAGTACTAAAATCTACTAACATTAATGCTTACACAATACTGAAGTCTACTAAGTCTATAGGTATTGTCACGCAATGTCCTATTAGCTGATATAAGCTTGTTGGTGCAGAAGGTATTTGCTCTATATTTACTGCTTTACAGAGTACAGTTTAAACCATGCTATAGGGAAAATTTGTTTTCTAGGTGTTTGCTACTATACAGAAAACTAACTAATGAGCCCTCTGGCCAATAAAGAGCCTACACTATAAGCTCTTTTGTGCGTGTCCAAACTATGATAGACCAGGCAAACACCTCCTGCCACAGGATGAATGAATTCAGTCCTCCTAACATAAAAACACAGTTGAAGAGACCCATATGTGCAATGTTTCTACAAACCAATTAAACAATTAGCTGGGAATGTCTTGCTGAAGGCAATTTCAAAACTTTCATACAGAGAGAGGAAGAGCATTTTTTTAACAAAAATACAGTGAAATGTACAAATAAAACCAGGAAACAGTAGCAATCACTCAAAATAACTTAAGCAAATGTGATTTAGTGATCAAAATACTTAGCTTTGCTCAGATGGCACTGGATACAAGTGAGGTACTTCTGGAATTCAGGCTAGAATACTGAGCAGTGGAAGAAGGAGCAGGAGACAATATATATTAAAGGAGGTTCACTCAAGAGCAATCATGGCTTGCTAAGCAGGCAGTCAGTATCATGGATCTATGGTAAACAATGGGTGGGGAGCGTATTTAAGTAGCTTATACAACAGACAATAGCAATGAAACAGGGAAGGGGGGCTTTGGAAATCAGATTGCCATAAGAGTGGAAGCAAGAAACACAGCCTTATAAAACCATCACAAGTATAGGGTGGGAAGTTTGGGGAAAATTTTAAGAGCAGACTAGCTCGAGATGGATCCCATCAAATAAAGCCAATATTGGAGCTCTTTAAAAAACAAACTTAATGTCTCAGTGGGTGATGGAACAGACACAAAAAAAACAAGAGAACAGAAGGCACTAGAATGCAACTTTAAACAGGTAAATTATATGCAGAATATAAAATTGTAGGAGCAAAACTGGAATATCAACAGTCTAAAAGCACTGAAGCACAAATCCTAGAGCAGAAAAAAACAATACTCTCACAATTGAAATTACACTATAGTTTAAAGCACCAGATTATGCAGAAATTTACCAGTAACACTATTTATGGAAAAAAAAATCAGTAATTAATGACTAAATAAGGCTTAGATGTGGCAGTAGTAGACAATTTTGCCACAACTTTGAATAGAAGAAGACTAAGTCTCTGTAGGGTCTAAAATTCAAACAAATAGCTTTCACGAGTAATTCTGCTTGTAGAAATAAAAGTGCAGTATAATGTATAAACACAATCTTCCCAGAAATGAAAATTAAGCTACTAGACTAAGGTCCCAGAACAAACAAAGAATGCAGACAGATAACTTGTTGTGTGGCCTAGTGGGCTAATGCACTATGCTGTACTTGACAGGGGCCTGGGCTTGAGACTTAGCAGTGGGTGATTATTTCAGGGGTACAGGGAAGTAAATATTGTGGGAAGAAATATCCAGGGAATTGTTATGGCTAGGCTTGTATAGGCCCTAGGGCCGATAGCCTAGTACCAACCAATAAAACATGGAAAGAAAAAGTACAAAGAAGTATCACTACATGGGCTATTAATAAGTGCAACCTAAATATTTAAGCAGAAATAATTCTCTTTCCTTTTTGATGAAAGAGCGCTTTCATCCTGCAATGACCAAGGACTTCATCAGAACAAATAAAACAGTAAACCTACTCTTTATATATGTCCTTAGTTGATGTAGGGTGAAGGAGATTAACTATGTTTAAATAAACATTTGTATTGCATGCACTACAGTTGATTCGCTGTGATTCACCGTGTGCCTACATTTGCTTTATCTATAGTAACTTCTAGCACAGGATACAATTGGTTCTAAGTTTTGTACTGTACTATTATTGCATTTTGGAATATCCAATCAAATGAAGCCAATATTGAAGGTCTTTCAGAAATTTATCCTACCCTACCATATTCTCTCCAATTCAATAATAACCAATTATTTTTACAGATATTCACATTAAATGAAGTCAGCATCTTCTAAAACAGTATATTATTATACAATACTAAGGATTAGCTGGCTCAAAAAAGTTACCTCAGATTTTATAAAACTTGGTTTTGTAATCAGCTCCATTGGTGCAGAATGATAATGTCCCAACTGTGATTTAGGAGTTCTGTTTTGGAATCATAAATGTTGAAATGCCAAAGAACCAATAGGCTAAAAAATAATACCCAAGACACACAAAAAAAAACACTCTATCCTTCTAGTGTATAAATCTCTACACCCAATAAAAAACAGAGAAAAAAAAACACTTAGGGCTGGATTCACAAATGGCTACACTAAGTGCAACTATCATGTATGCATCACGGTGCATCTTGCACACAACAATTCACTATTTAGTATTCATTAAATGCTTAAAGAAAACAAGATAAATAGCAGAAGATGCTAATAAAAGCATAATTATATGAATTGCATGCTAATTAACCAATCCAACATGGCAGAGCTATTCATTTTATTTATTTTATCTATCTATCTATCTATCTATCTATCTATCTATCTATCTATCTATCTATCTATCTATCTATCTATCTTTTGTTGACCAGATTAGTCCTAGTAGGCTAGTGGTCTCTTTTCAGGGGAGACCCAAGGTGGTATTTATACTACAAGGGGAAATTTGGCCAGGGCATCAGTGAACTTCCTCTACACTTGCATATAGAGATGCGTTTTCATGTGGGACTTCTGGTTTCCATTCCATGTGTGGAGGTGGCTCATTGAAATCAGGAGGAGATCGAAAGAAGGCTGGAGTGTTCAGAACATGTTATCATTGAATGGGGAGTGAAATTAATAGAAGAAAGCATGTTCAGTGATAAGGAGAAGTGTTTGAAAATGGATGAAGAAGACGTTGTCACAAAGGCAGTCAAGCCTTTGTTGGAAGGTGGGTCTTTATGTAAAGAAATTGAGAAAGGGTCTAAGCTTTCTCAAGGCAAGAAGTTTGTAGAGGAGAAGCTGCAAATGGAATCCAAAGGGGGTTTTCAACAAAATCTCTTCAGAGATGAAGAAACAACACAGAGTTGTGTTGTTACAACCCTCCATTTGGGAGGGTTGCAGGATGATTTGCTGATAGAGTTGATGAATGCCAGTAAACTGGATAGTGAAAATGATGTTTTGTTTGGGGACTTAATGGAGGAAATACAAAGAGAGTATGTTCCACACATCAAGAATAGAAGGTCGTATGCTGAGATGGTGAAATTAAGAGAGGAGAAAGAAGGAGAGGGATAGAAAACTGTAAATGTAGAAAGAAAGAAGATTTTGAAGGTACAAATCAAAAAGAAAGAAGAAAGAAGAAAGTGGAATGGATAGATACAAGGTATGAGATGAAATAATAACGCCTTTCAGAGTGAGAGTATATGAGGTAAGGGCATTTATTCATATTAATAAAGATACTTTTAGTGACATTACTTTTTAGGCTGGTACAGCTATGGAGAATTTTCTAGGAGAGTATGAAACAAAGAAAGACTGTGTTCCTTGGAACTGTTACTCATTTAAGGTTTTTCAAAGCGAGAGACTAAGTAAAAAATTAATATTCAATTTAAAACTGAAATTGATAAAATGATTTTTAAAAATATGTATTAAGTGTGCGCAAAGAAGTAATAGATATTGTAAGAGTGCATGATAATAGATGGTTATGTGTGGGTGCATGGGAATGCAATGTTTTGAAAATGATGGTATTATGTATATTCCAAGTGTTATAAATGTGGAAGAGGACACAGGAATAGTGAAATATTGAGGTCAGCCAAAGGTCTTTTTTTTTTTTTTGGAAGCTGATCATGTAATAAATAATTGTATAAAAAGAAAATGTTTTGGGTGTGGAGAAATCGGACATGATATAAGAAATTTTGAAATTAAATGTTATAAGTATAAGAAAGTGGGACACTTGGGGATGCAATGTGATAGTAAAGTAAATGAGTTAGAGCAAGATATTGTAGAAACATTAATAGAGCAGAATCAAGAGACCAAGGACATAGTAATAGAAACAAAAATAAAGAGTGTGCAAGTAGAATGTGAAGAAGTAAATGATTTGGAACCTAAAGAAGATTTACAAAAAGTCACTAATGAAAGTTTCATTTTTAATAAAGGACAGGGGGAAGAATCAGGGTTAAGTGATTGTGAATATATAACATGTAATTTAGTTAAAAAATAAATTCTGTTGATAAGAGAGTTTGAGACAAAAAGGAAAAATGGTAGAAGAACATAATAAAAAGAAAAAAGGGAATGGTTGAGTTTTTTTTAATATTTAAAAGATAACATTTTGTGTATGGTACTTGCATTAAATGTTAATAGTTTAAAGGATATTGTAAGAAGAATATGTATTCTTGAATGGTGTAAGAGACAGGAAAGTGGCATTATTATATTAAGATACTAGACTTTTAACCAATGAAGAAAGACAACAGTGAGAAATGTGGTGGGGAAATATGTGATCTTTAAGTTAGAGAAAGAGACATGTTCAGGAATATTAATTTCTTATAAGGAGGCGATAAAAGTCTTAGATTTTACATTTGTTACTGTAGGCCAAACAACAATTCTTGATGTAAGATGGGAAATTAGGTATTTAGAATTATAGCAATTTATCCATTTATAAAAAAAGAGGCAAGAAATGTTTAAAGATAAAACTAAGTATGTAGGAGTAAATAAGCATATAATTGTTGTAGGAGATTCTAATTGTAACATAAGGCAAAAGAAAATTTAAGTATTTGGAATCAAAGTACTTGGGCTTACAGTAGAGGTGAACATAAAACAGAAAATATTATTTTTTTAGTATCAGCAGGGTTAAACATTGTGCATGGTGTATTACAGACAGGTTTTTCAGATCACATGGTTATATGGATTATTGTTTTCACTGTGTGATTCCTTAGAACTTCTTGTAAAAGAGGATAATAGTATATATGCAAATGAACCTTTAAGGACATTAGGTATTTAAGCTATATGACAGTTCTGAATACTCATGCCTTTTTTTGTTTTTAAGTCTGTTAATGGAAATTTCAGGACAATAAAGTCAAACTCCACTAGCTGTGGACATGCATGTTTGAATTTTCTTATGATTTTGTCACCACAGTATAACATGGTAACAATGGGGTCACCAAGCTATCAGCTGTGTACGTGTATAGCTAGGGATTCCTACCACAGGAATTTATGCTCATTTTTCTCATACAGAGATACTTTATTGGATAATGATGATGCCTTTGGATGAAATTTGGCTTTCTTATAAGAACTACTAAGGCTTTCTTGTGGTGTGAAGAAATGAGACAATGTTTTCAATGATGATACCTTAGTAAGGTATGTGTTACAGTCATTGATTCTGATTGTCATTATCCCGTCTTATTAATGACTGTATTATGCATCACATGTGTTTGGTTATACCTAGCAGCAGGCAATGTTGTGTGAGAAATACACATGCAGCAACAGTCTTTTAAAGAAATTACAAGCACATGTATCCCTTGCAGCAATAACATGATGTCATAGCTGCAAATACACAAACATCTCACAGTTTTAGGAACACTTGGTCCATGGTGCATTCATTCTTCAAAATATTGTCCCTTCTGTTGTCACACAGTCAGGTGTTCAATATCCACTCTGAGTGACTGTAAGCATTGTGTGTCCTTATGCTGCTATGCATGAATGACATCAACAGCTGTTATAATGTGTAGCATTACAGTAGGATATACCTCTTTCATCCCTTTTATGTTAAACAAATTGCATCACAATCATATGATGTAATAAGTTCATATAGGTGGAGACTCAGAACTGTGGTAAGCCTTGCACTGTGGCAGATGAGATTCAAACACCCATTGGTAGTCAGCCAGCTTCCATAGCTTGCTGTTAAATTTCAGCATAGGGCTACATTATACAAGTGTACAGGCATTACACAAACAACAGTGCACAAAGTTATTATTTTCAATTTTTACTTTGGAAAAAATATATAAAATCATTTGGTAATTTTCAGTCAGTAAAACAGTTGTTGCTGTGAATGTCATGCCCTCAGATCAGTGGCAGCTGGTGACTTCAAATCAAAGGGGGGCTGCAGGAGACAGCTGAATAGGTGGGGCCAACAGGAAGGGTTGTAGCCAACTATAAATGGCCGGAGTTATGGTGCCAGTCAAAATGTAGTATAAAAACAAGCAGCACTCAATTCAAACCACTCCTCCTTGGAGTTCTAATTATAATTTATATTCAACTGTATAAAAGTGCCAAGTAACATGCTGAAAGTAGCAATCTCTGGGATACCCCCACTTGTAAAAATGTTTCTTATCCAAAAAGAAAGAAAAATAAATTATGGCCATATAGTTATTCTTAAATGCATTGCAACTCCCCCACAAACATGGTATAAGCCATAGCAATACTAGGTTTACATGGATTTCAACAAATAAAATACAATGCGCAATAATATTGCAGCCACACCAGATTGGATTTATGTAGAGTCACTGAAATTACTTTCAGTGATAGGAGTCAAATCTATAACCGTTCACCGAAGTTACATTCAGCAAATACTACAACAAAGTAGTTTTGCAGGGGGAAAGCCCCCCTGCCACCTCCATGTAGATGGACACCACACCATCCACAACCCAGATTTATATAAACCAACTCCAAGGTCACAAAAAACAGTGGAGAAAAAAGCAAGCTCTACTGTGAGTGAAAGTAGTTTCAGTGAACAGTATCCATTCTTTTACATTTGCTAAAACTCTTTTTTCGAAGTGACATATTCCCACCAGATAAAAAGACTGTTATTTAGCAGTGATCAAACAACAGCAGAGGAAAGAAACTTAATTTACAGATCACCTCCATATCCATCAATTATGGTCACTTTACTGATTGCGTGCACCTCAAATGTGTGCTTGTGGTAAAAAACAATAAAGAAAAATAAATAAACAATAATAGTCAAAGTAAAGCAATCTCAGTAATGTAATCCATCTTACTTTACACAAATTCACACTAGTACTTATACTGACTGTTTAATCTGAACAAACAACAAGAAAGTCAGTTACTTTCAGTTAACAGCTCCCAATCCCTACCCATTAGTTATGGCTAATTCTAGAGGTCTATCAAGCACTTATGATAAAACAATGACACCCATAGATTGTATTTCAGGATTTACTATTATAATGTCGAGGTGAAAATGCACCCATATGAACAATTCAAACTTCAGATAATCAAATGTTTCATATGGGTGCATTCTCAATGGTCAAACATTTATATTAGTGAATGCACTGTGCATTCACTAATATAAATTTGAAGAACTGTACAAAGATTGCTGTACAGTACGGTTAGGGAAATTCATCCCTTTCCTCACTGTAGTACAATCTCAGAGTTGGAATACATAGTTAGCAGGGAGTGTGGGGGCCCCCCTGCAAAAACATGATGTCAGGTATAGGAGTTTGCCATACGTGAACTCCTATACGGACATCAGGTGCTGTGTTCGAAAACAATGTCAAATCTGTTGAATTCAATCAGCAGATTCAACATTGTAACTCATTCTATTTTTTTACTTTCGAGGTTTACTTTCGATATGTCTGTCGAAAATTATTTTGACGTTCGACATATAGATGGTAAACTGTATTTCAACTTTGTTACATGTAAACAGTAGTCACACATTATGCATTATAAAATTATGTCTCAAGAAATCTTTAAAAGCATATTCTATTATACTTAGTCCATTTATGAAATTACAATAGCAAACTGAAATTACAGTTATAAAAAGGATTTAAAAACAATACCTGTAACAATTAGATTCACAGATTCCTAATCCCAAATTCATAAAATCCCTAACTCATGCAATTTACATTTGTAAGATGACACAAGATACACTGCTTGACTGGAATCTGCTCATAAGGCAGTTGTATTTAAATCCCGCTCTCTGCATGTGAGTAGATGAGCCCTCTTCCTTTGAGTAGAATAAAGAAAAATAAAAACTGTGTGTTCCCAATGTCTTTAGAAATATAGGAGAGAGTGCACAAAAGAATTAATAACAGCAGGTGTCACCTTATTGCCCTTAGAAGGGCATAGGGTTAGACACAAAAAAAAGAATATATATCATCAGCACAAGAGTATGCAGAATCCTTCACAGTTCACCCATACTACCTCTCTAGTAGAACATTATGTTACATTCTGTATAATTACATGTGAGACAAGTTCTTCTTTTGGCTTTTCCCAGTTAGGGGTCGCCACAGTGGAAATCCAGTCCGCTAATGATTGGCAGTAGATTTTTATGGTGCCAAGGTGCCAGCCCGACACCCAGCCTTCAACGAAGGCACGCCCATTCATGCATGTCTTTTGAACACACTCAACCGTGGGGAGGACATGCAGACTCCAGACAGAAGGAGCTCCAGCTGAGAATCGAATGGGAGAACCTCTTGCTGTGAGGCGACAGTGCTACCGCTGCACCATGTAATAGTAGTTATTAGTTTTCTTTATTTCCCTTTTCATCACTGTCCTTCATTTCATTTATGTATTTTTTCTGTTTGTATGCATTTATGTTAACACTTTCTGCATCATCTGCCGCAGTTGTCCTAGGGGGTCTATGTTATATGTTCGAAGAGACTTTTCTTCAAACATATAATCATCGACCCCTAATGAACGAATGATCTAAAGCATGAATGGCCACGTTCGCAAATTTTTCCTTGGGAAAAAATTCACGGGGCCATACACAAAAAACACAAACTTCAAAACCCTAATCAGGTGGGGGGCTTCGACCCACACCCCACGATATGGGGGCTGTGCCCCCCACACCCCCTAATGAAATATACCAACTGCGAGATCACGTTATGTTGGGGAAAAGGGCAATTCCTGATAATGGCCAACTGAATTTTTTCCCCAAAGAAAAAATTCTCGGACATGGCCGTTCCCTCTTTAGAGCATTCACTCTTTATAAAGTTTCTTTGACCATATAATATAGACTCATCCTAGGTGGTTTACATACCTCTCAACCTGTTAGCTCAAGAAACCTGGACAAAACCTAAAGTAATGGGGGAGATAAAGATGCAAAATAAGGACAAATTTTAATTATTGCTCTTATACTCTTAAAAACTGCTGGAATAAAATGTTTTGTATCAGTCTACATTTTCTTAATGATATGAAGTTTGAAACTCCAATGTCTGTCATTATTTTGTGACTAGTTCTCAGTGATTTGTCAGAAAAGCATAGATTTTATGAGGGACAGATCAAAAATATTCTGCAAAAACCTGGACAGTTAAGATGTATGGTGACTGGTTTACCAAAAAATCAAAAACTGCATTATACCTCTCAATCTCTTAGAGCATGAAATCTGGACAAAGCCATATATAAAAGTGGGACAAAGGCCCCAAAATAGGGCAAATGTTTAAATATTGCTCTTACAAACTTAGAAAGTTGATAGAATAACAGGTGTTGCATTAGTATTAATTTTCTAAAGGGCATGAAGTCTGAAACTCAAATGTCTGTCACCATGTTCTAACTTAAATCTTTAGTAATTTGCCACTAATTTCCCAGAAAACCATCATTTTATGAAAAACAGACCAAAACTATAACTATGAGGCAAAAATCTGGACATTCTGCGAAAACACTCCAATGGCTCTACTTGATAGAGGGACTGGGAACTAATGTTGGGCAGCACGATGCCAGGGCACTTCTATGGGCTAGGCTTGTAAAGGCTCAAGGGCCATTAGCCTATTACACTCCTGTGAACCTATATAAATCTGTACAGTTGAGAAGTAGGACTTATGAAGGTCAGGCATCAGGGCAAGCATATGGGAAAACAAACATCAGGATTGCTCTGCAAAATCAAGGATAACAAGTTACAACTACAGCATGAATTTAACTTTTTTTTTGTAATCTCGATTGGATTCACTAGCCTGCTTTATTCAGTTACACTTCCTTTCATTCCTTTTCCCTTTCCAATGTAACAGCTACAGGTTCAAGTAAGGTGCACTGCACTGCTCTCTGTCTGTTCTCTCTGCTGTCCCACGATTGAACTCCAAACAACAAATCCAAGTCTAGTACTGTAGTCTACTGCTGACTCCCTAACTGTTTATCACTCTCTTTTTCCCAGCACCAGCGTGGGAAGAAAGCGAGAAGAGAACCAACCAATCAATACCCATCCAGCCATCATCATGGCAGTCTGATCCCCTTCCACTTTACTGGGGTTATAAACCACATAGACCTATGGGCATCTACACTGATGCCTTCTCTTGTAAATCTGGGCTGGTTTTACAGCAGCCTGGATTTACAGAAACTATTTTTTTTTAAACCCGGAACTCGCCAAGCACGCATGTGTGTGAAGTTTGAGTTCTTTGACTTTAAAAGTGAATCAGTCAGACACGCAGGAGCTATGCTAAAAGTAAAATATTTCATTTTTTAATTTAAAATGTTCCACTTAGTCTTCTTTTTTTTTCACAGCTGGGGGGGGCTGCAGTCCTGCAGTCCAATGGCACAAGCCACCCCTGCCCCAGATTTAATAACATCTGTGTAGGCATAGTGTACAGCCTACACAGAAGGTACCATGGTCATATAAGTGGTACCCCCTCAGTAGCATGCCATGCATATTAATGAAGGCATGTTACTGAGGGAGAGCCAAGTACATGGTTATTGAATCAGTGTAGGTAGTGTGTTACTGTGTCTGGAGATGAGTGACACGTCCCCTGCACTGTCAAAGTGCAGTATATCAATGTATACATGTGTATTCAATTTATTTTTTCTTTATGTTTGCACAGTGCAGCATGAAGCACAGTAATTGACACATGCCAGACATCCAAAAATAGAAACCAGATACATTTAATTATGAATGCAAAGGTTAAGTTTAAGCATAGCTGGGTGGGTTTGCATGGCTTGGAACAGTGCTCAGCAGTGCTTAAATGTAGGTGAGAGATATATGTAAAAATATGGCAGCCATTCAACACATCCACATAGCCACATGGTTAGGGTGACAGCCTTATGTGCAGTAGGTACAGAATTTGAGTACACAGAAGGGTTATGAACCATTTATTTTCCAAATATAAATGATGTCAATTATTTTTAAATCTTAATGTGCTATGCTCAGCTAAGCTCCAGTAAGCCCTGTTAAGCCACGCCAAGCACCACTTTAAAAAGATCTGTTTTAGCACTGCTTGGCACTGCACAGCACTGCTTAGCTGATTTGTGCACTGCTAAGTGGTGCCAAGCATTACTAAACATTGCAAGTTCAAGCACTGTTTAACTGAGCTCAGCTGGTTTGCGTTGTGTTAAGCGACATGCTGCATTTTTTAAATTTGCCTAATGGCATTAAAGTGCAGAAAAACAGGGCATATTAAGCCCAATAGGTGAGAATACTGCAGAATCCCTTGGACGTCAACCTGTGAGGATACTACGGCAGGTGTTGGAGAGAGTATGCACTTTTGGGCACAGTGGTGGAGCACTGAGGACTCCAGGGTCATGGTTGGACTCCTAGTTGAAAAGCATGAAGACTGGCTCATGCAGGGTGGTTACCAGGACTCAGAGTACAAAGCAGAGGCCTGGGACTGGCTGGCAAGGGACTTCACCAGTGCAACCGGTATCTCCTCCACAGGTGAGCAGTATTGCCGCCACCACAATGACCTGAAAAGAAAGAAAGAAGGGAGCTCTTCTAGTTCCTGGGTCCAAAATTACAACTGTATTGCAATACCTGCATTGCATTAAATGTTGGTCAATAAAAAGTAATGTCTTTCGGCTTTTCCTAGTTAGGGGAAGCCACAGTGGAACTCCGGTCTGCTAATGATTTGCAGTGGACTTTTACGGTGCTGAGTTGCCAGCCCAATTCCCAACCTTCAATGAAGGCACACCCATTCATGCATGCACCTACCTGCATGTCTTTAATGTCACTCGACCGCGGGGAGGACATGCAGACTCCACACAGAAGGCACTCCAAAAACTTGAAAGTAAACCAGTAAATGCATGAAGACATCTGTAATTAACTGTTGTACAATGGTTGTAGAATGAGAGCTGATATTTCAATCCAGTAAAAATATATTGTGTACACCTGCAGTTTATTTAGTAATTTATATGTTATCTAGTCTCTCTACCATGACTGCATTTCATGCAGCTGTGTCCAACTGTCACTGCACTGTATTATAGCACTGTAGTATTAGTAGCGGGTCATATTCTGTTCCCAGGTTAACTCTAGGACAAAATCAGTCCAGCAGTTGTTAACAATAACTAAGTAGCTCAGTTTGTTAAATGCTGTATATGCAGTACATTTTGCTAGACACAGACCAGGGTTTGAATCCAGTTCCATGTACTAATACCTATTACTGAATTACATATGTTATGACGACAGATATTCTCTCCGCAGGGACTACTGGTAAATGGGTGAGGTAGCCCATAGTACGTGTAAATAATTGTTTGTTCAGATGTCACAGACTGTTAAAATCATTCTCATGAATGTGCTACTTATGCAAACAATAAAGGAAATAGGTTTAATAATAACAAACTATAAAAAGATAAAAGAAATAAAATGTGTAATCGAGGTATGACTTTATTCCTGGAGTGTCTTGTAAGGGTTGATGCAGTCAATTACAGCATGTGATGCACATGTCCCCTACAGTCAGTGCTGTTAGGTATGATCCCCATGCCTGCCAAGCATGGCATGATAGTTGTGTGCTCTCTGTACAATACACATGCATGTCTCTCAAGTGTCATGTTGTCATGGAATGTAATTTCTGTTGTGTAATCCCTCTGTCACAGATGCGTCATCGACATGATTATATGTCAATATCAAATTAATAGCACATTAGCTCACAGTACTTCTTGGTAGTTATATAGGTCCAATTGATGTGCAAGTGGTCTTTGTAGTTGTGTACCTGCAGGTGTTACTGCTTGACCCATAATATACCATACTGATAGCTTGAGAGGTATGTATGTGCTACAGCAGCTATAGGGCACATTTAAACATAAAGAAAGGACAGACCTGTAGAGTAGCTAGCATTACTGTTGTCAACTATATAGTCCATGACGGTATTAATGGACTGTATTTCTCTCACTTACCACCCCTTATCTTCAAATATTTATTATTATTATATATTGGTAATGGTTTACTATTAACATATGTTCCAAAAACTGTATTTTGGACATGTGTTTTATTAAAGTTCTGTATTACTATGGTTGCATATTAACATATCTATTCTGTTGGCCTTATGCCTGTTACTGGCATGCTGTTAATATACTGACCCCCCCAAAAGGAGAAATATCTATCCCACCAGAGTCTAGCCTCCCAAACATCTCAGATGCCCAGGTGAGAGCTGCTCTCTCTAAAGCAAAAAACACAGCATCAATGGGACCGGACGGTGTCCCCGGCTGTGTGCTACACGAACTCAATGAGGAACTAAACCCACACATAAGGCTGCTGTTTAATCTTAGCCTTACTACAGGATACATACCCAAAGAATGGCATACGGCAACTGTGGTCCCACTCCACATAGGCGGTGCTTCTACGGACCCTGGAAATTACTGCCCCATAAGCTTGACAAGCCTTGTCTGCAAAGCTATGGAGATGATCATAATGGAACTCATAAATAAAGACATTGGGGACCTACAGACACTGGATCCTACCCAATTTGGCTTTGTCAAGGGCAGATCCTGCCTCTTGAACTTGGTCGACTTTTTCAAAACAGTCACTAAGGCTATTGATGAGGGTAAGGCAGTTCACACAGCCTACCTTGACCTAGCAAAAGCATTCGACACAATACCCCACTCGGGCATCATAGAAAAGCTCACCAGCTTAGATGTAAACCCATATGTCACAAGATGGGTTGCAAACTGGCTCAAGGACAGAACACACAGGGTTAGAGTTGCTGGTGCCATGTCAGACTCTAAGCCGGTCACAAGCGGTGTCCCACAGGGTTCAGTCCTGGGCCCCCTCTTGTTCGGCATTTATTTTTCTGAAGTGCAGGCAAACATAGGGGGATTGTGGCTGACAAAATTTGCAGATGACTGCAAACTGGGCACCATAATTGACACTCCATCAGACACAGACATCCTCCAGAAAGGTCTCATAGAAATGGATAACTGGTGCCAGAGCCATGGCCTTAAGCTAAATGCCAAAAATGTATAGTCATACCCTTTGGGAAAAACAAGGTAACCCCTAATTACCACATAGGTGGTAATCCATTAAACACGGAAGAAGTTATCAGGGACCTGGGGACCCAAGTTGACAGTAACCTCTCTTTGACACTCACATTGCCAAAGTGGTTAGGAAGACCTTCTACATTGCCCACCTGATCATGAAGGGATTCACATCCAGATCAGGAGAGGTCATTGTACCCCTGTACTCTTCACTTATCAGACCAATGATTGAGTACAACGCCCCATTCAGAATGTACCTTACCCGACACCTGCAGCAGTTGGAAAGACCCCAAAAGTTCCTCACCAAAAGGATAAAGGGGCTCAAACATATGTCATACGATGCCCGATTGAAGAAACTCCAGCTCTATTCAGTCGCATACTGTCTGCTCAGAGGTGATCTGTGCCTGACATACAAGGCCATGTCCAACCCGGACTTAATGGACATGCTCCACCTCAAAAAATCCAAATCCACCAGAGCCACGAGAGCAAGAGACTTAAACCTCAACACGGATATAAATAGGACGTGCTGGAGGGACAGATTCATCACCCAGAGACTCCCTACACTATGGAACAGAATCCCAGTCCATGTGAGGCAGAGCCCCTCACTGACTCTGTTCAAGAGAAATCTTGACGTGTGGATGGGAGATCGTAGGTTTACCCTGGGAATCATTTCTGTATCACTGCTGGACAGAGGCACAGCAAACTAATGGGTATAGTATTCTCATCCTAAGGGGTGGTGAAAGCCACACACACTCTGGCTAGGCTTATAAATGCCCTAGGGCAGATAGCCTAGTATGAACCTATGAACCTATGAACCTATGACTGTTCTTTATTTATTGTTGTGTTTCACATAATATGCATTTAACTGTAATGGGGTTATGTACAATGTTCTGGCATGCTGTTATTATTAACAGTGGTTTTGTTCATAACTCACCTATATTTATTGCTCTACCTCCATACCCACAGCATGTCTGGGTAGGCTGGTTCCTGGTGATCTGCCTACCCTACCTCAAATGGCTGTGGCACCAGGTACCAGCTCATTTGAGACCCATGCCAGAGGTGCCCCCTCTGCAGGCCCTGCACCTCCTTCAGGTGGAACCGTCTCAGGGCATGGGGTCTGTCCCCACCCTGGGAGCAGGCGCGGAGGGGGGAGTTGTCACCCAGGATCAACTACCGGCCATGGTATGCAGGATTGTGTATAGGAGTTATGAACAACACCTGCGCCGGATTGAGAGTAGACTCAACAACCTGTTGGGGCCTGAGGATCCTGGTACCCAGCCTCCAGCACAGCCACCTTCAAGGCAGTGAGGGAGCAGTGTTGACTGCCCATGGGGGATTTCAGCCATGCTGCTGCCACCTAGAGACATATGCAGCTCTGATTCCATGACACCCTCCCCATCCAAGTTGTTTACCCCCTCATGTGTCACACACTACCCCTGTATGCTGTCTTGTCTCTCTTGTCCGTCTGTAAATGCAACCTCTCCTACCCAACTTACCTCCCCACACATACCTATATCCCTTCCCCAACATTCCAGTTTCTCCTTAAAAAAGGGCAACTGTTCCACAAAAAAAGATCACCCCATACATATCCATTTTGCACATGTATCCACTGGACACAACTAATTATTATATTAATTAATGAGCACATTTATGTTGCCCTCACCCCTCTCTCTGGGGTGTAAGGATTCAAATTCCAAATTCTGTAAAACCTGCACAGCTGTTGCTGTACAAGAAATGGAAAGCTACAGTCCTTTCCTACACAACCCTACCTGCCTTTCAGCATGTTTTGACCTGTGCTTCCCCCCATTTCACCACTTTTCTATCACCCCTTTTTTATTTTATTTTTTTTATTTTTAATGCAGGTTTCATGGCATGCCACACAAACACATGCAAACCCACTTAAAACTGGCTTAATCATCTGATGTGTTTCTCACAGTGTTACGGCCATCTGGAAAATAACCTCCCCTGCACCTCTTGAACTCGGGCCCCTGTTAACTACAGCACAGTGCATTAGCCCACAAGGCCACTCAGGTCAAATTCAAGTAGGTGTTTCCAGCCACATATACAGATTGCCACTGACACACTGCAAGAACATATAATGGGAAAAATGAGAGTGTACTTGCCACTGTGATGCAGACACTACACCAGTACACAGCCAAGTAAATAATAATGGATCTACATGAGGCCTGGGATAGCAGGTATATCTGTCAACTGTACAGACTGTTGCAGAATGTCCACAGTTTTACCCCCTAGTTTTGGCAAGATTTTCACAAAAACATATCTGTCTGGTAAAGTACTGGCAAGTCATTAAAGACTGAGGTTAGAAAATCATGACATACATTTGAATGTCACATTTCATACCCTTCAGGAAACACATACTATTGCAAATTATGTGTCAAAGACTGTATGCATGCACATATGTCTTGTAAACATACCCACTGCAGTACCAACTTAGTCTGTTAAATGCCTTGCATGTAGTACATTTTCCCACCCACAGTCCTGGGTTAAAATCCAGTGTGTTCCACTTCAATTACATTCTTGTGAATACAGCAAATAATGACTGAGTCATGCAATTTTAACCAGAACAGGTTGCTGCTGCTGAATTAACTGCTACCCATGTTTGCAAGTCAAAGGCCTGTAGGTAGGGACACACTGCAGATATTCGTATAGAGTACCTATATGTCGCCTACTTCTCTCTGACTGGCACTGTTACATAACAGATTCACCTTAAGCAAATGCCTCGACTGGGCTGTTATAGGTACCCTCACCCTAGGTCTGCTGTAATGACAGCTGACACTACTCCCTCAGTGATGCAAACAGCTTGCTGTCCTCCAAAGTGTTTACACTCCCCCCCTATGTGGCCTAGGCTGCAGCAGCAGCTGCACCCTGCACAGATGCATCTGTAAGTTAAGCTACCTGCTACAGACCTGCCATACCTCACAACCCTCTAGATCAAGGGATCCAGACAACATCCACACATAAAGGGATGGGGGGGGGGCAAAGGTCGAGTGACAGGGACATGATTCACAGTTTGCCCCTACAAACATAGTCAGCTGATAGACTAGCAATTACTGCAGCAGCATGCATATTCTGATGGGTATGAAATCTGACACACATATGTCTCTTCCCCCTAACTGACCTCAACCTACAATGTTTAACACAGAACTGCCAGTTAATCACAATGTCATTTGACAATGGCCAAACATAGCATGCAAAACTGTGGACATACCTCATAAATCTCAACAATGGACAGTATTTGTACCTACCCTCTGCGATGCTGTAGTCTTCACACCTCATTAATGTCCATCTTAAATATAGCAGTGTTGTGCCATGTCATTGGCTAATGAAAGTGCAACCCAGCTGTGCTGGATGCAATTAGCAAGTCTGAGGCATGCATTGGTGCACAGGCAATTACCTGTTAATGAGCATGACCTGCAAAAGTCAACCAACTGCCTATGGGAAAAAGGTATTTAAGTTGCTTTACCAAGACAGAGTATGATTTAGCAAGCTTTTTTCTTGAGGATTTTCTCACATAAGGATTACATCATACTACCAGGTATGTCATACAAATCCCCATATAATGGGATATAGATTGGAGGATGCAGTTATGGGGAACAGGGCTTACAACAGTAGGCCTATCGTACATCTCTGGGAATGACATGTTGGTGAGACTCTGCTGTCCAACAGCTACAGGCATGCTTCTCAGCTGTGCCTGCTGTGAATGACATCACAGCTCTGGCTCTCTTACTTCCTCCTACAATGGTTGGTTCCTGTATAAAAGCTACTGAATTGTGAGTTAGAGATACTGTCTGCAAGAAAGGACACAGCTTTCATATCACATGATGTACTGTCATTCAGCTCCTCTCAGTCTGTGAATGTCACACAGGAATAGTTCAGACATTGTAAAGTTGTCCCTGACTGTCATTGATGTATTCTGGCTAGGTCACTGTTTTGTCGACATTTGTATCTCACCACTTGAGAGCTATGTCTAACATACCTGGCAACCCCTTACAGCAGGAATTCAGATCATAGCCATTATTAGTGGGGGGACACAGACCCATCCTCAGTGACAGTGGGTACATATTGGTCATGCAAAGTAAAAGTATGAATAAAGTAACAGTATATTACTGTAGCATAAGCTTTTTCTGATGGTTCTGGCATGCAATAGCCAGATTCACTATATTCTGACAACAGCCATCAATTATTGACCAACTGTTTGCCAGACATCCACATGTTTGTGCCAACAGGATCACATACATCAGGTAAGCGTACACATTCCACAAACATCTGTGTACTGGACAGGTATGATGCCTACAGGAAAGATATACTACAGCAGGTTTGCATTGCTGTCTGTCATTGTTGCACACTGGTGTTGCTGGACTGCCCCCATATACTTGTAGTAACACACACCTATTTGTCTGACAATGGCTGTATGGCACAGTAGTAGAACTTTGCCCATAGGGGACACACCACAGTAGACAGCATTGATGGGTGTGGAGACATACAGCACACTCTGTCACGGCACACAGGGACATACCGGTATTGCTACTATGTTGGTGATAGCCATATACATAGTGTGTTGATAGACTGCAGGGTATGACATGGGAAGTATCAGTGGAGAGTGCAGGCCATTTTGGTTGTGCAGGGTCTGTACATAGTTAATATTCATGTATCTAGTTGTGTGATGTCTTACCCTCTTGTTCTCTTTCAGAACAGATGTATCGAAAGAGGCACCCACTATTTTCAGACGATGAAAACAATTTTATCTTGTATGACCTCAGACTGCATCATAAAACTCTGCTGTCCAGGAGTCACCAGCATCGTGAACAATGTGTAGCACTATGGCCTGTCCTTGTCACAGCAGTCAACCAGAAAGGGCTACAGGACAGAACCTATGATTGGGTCTGACACCAGGCAACAGATATGGTCAATGCTGTATGCCAAAGGGCTGCTGCTGTGGCCAGGGACCATGCTACCACCAGTGGAGGGCTTGCAGCAGAACAACCCTCTTGGCCACAGAGGAATTCTTGGCAAACCTGGGATCAACCACTGTCTCCCAATCATCCATCACCCCATACATCGTGGAGGTCGGTGCCACAGCTTCCACATCAGAGAAGCATCCAGATAGGCTTCCTGTGTTCATCCTGTGTTCATCACTGTAATACTGTATTAGTCATTGTAGCAGCCTCTGTATGCCAGTACACGGGTGTCAGGTCTATCTGCATTCTTGAAGGGCGTGTGGTTTTAATGCACAGTTATACACACATACTCAGACTGTCAGCAATGTAGGCAGTATCACATTAGCTATTGCACATGTTGATATATACACATTAACCTGTAACGATGCCACATTTAGTATTGCTGAAAATACCTGTCCTTCACAGTTCCATAGGTATGTCAGGTGTGGCCAGAGTCCAAGGTCCTGTACCTGGTAAGTGCGATACTGCTGTCTTATGGATCATATATACCATAAGAATGTTAAGGGCTGTCATTTTGCCCTAGGCACAACTGTTATACTTAGTCAGAGTGCAATACTTGTATGTTCCATTTCAGAGAGGTTAACTGAAGTGCACTGAATAGTTAATCACAGTTGTGTATTTGCAGGAACATTAACACATTTATACTTATTGTGGAAAAGGTCTATGCAGTGTGCTATACAGGAGGCAATCACTCACAGATGTCTGTTCACACATAATATGGAGATGGTACATACCCTTAGATTGTGATACTAAACTATAACTGGCATACTATGTTCAAGATGGGTGCACTGTGTTTTAGGTGTAGGTCTATCAGATACACTGACATATTCCTTATCTCACAGGTGTATAGTATTGACAACATTAACCGGACTTAGCTGCACTGCATGTCTTGTCTGAGTATGTTGTAGTTTGTTTGTGTGTTGTGCATGGGGTCAGAAATAAGATGTTTTATGTGCAATGGACTTGTGGCAGCTCACCTGTATGTGTATGTGTGTGGATTACCATACATAATAGTGCAGGTAGTAATGTACATATGTTGTCTTCTTCCTCACAGGTGAATGCGGGGGTTGGAGTGTATCCCCCTCACAACCTTATGCCAGTGTCTCATCGGACTCTGATGATGTTGGTAGCCATACTAAGGCACAGGTGGGGTTGTTGGGGGCTGAATCTGTCCCATGTGTTGACATCTCACTTCCTCCCTCATTGTCCCCACACACAGTCAGTATGCCCACACATACCCAGTCCCTAGAGGCCACAGATATTGGACAGTCAGAGTGTGGCAACATCAAACAGGAGAGTGTAGCAACTATGGTATCAGTGAGTGTACACACTGGCCATAGTCAGAGATCTGGCGAGGTCCCACATAAGCAGATTGACAGGGGAGCTTGAAGGAGGACTGCTGCCTATCCACCATCTGTCACAGGTGTCACATCACGGGTCACTCAACACATGTTTCGGTCCATCATAGAGGCACAGGCATGTTCCAAACACGACACCAGCTGGATGCTCAGGATTATGGATGCAGCATAGTTTGACATCTGTGACTCTCGCCACCACATTGGTGATGCCATGGATCATTTCACTGATGTAGTGGATGGACGGTGGGTGAGACATTGTCAGTCCTTGACTGCAAGTTATCTGTGCTGGAGCATCTGGTTGGAGTCAGGCATTGGACACGTGGTCGTAGGTCAGCAACACCATCTGCTGAGAGTCCAGGTGGCTGTGCACACTCATGCTCCCATAGTGGCAGTACCTCCAGCACTACAGAAGGGAGTGTGCTGTCCAGACCACAACAAGGCAGGCCATAGGCATGTGGTCCTGGGTGGTCCTGTGGGGGACAGGAGCCCAGCAGACACCAGTCACCATCAACTACTAGCACTGCTAATGACTCTGGGAATGGTGGTGCCTGTGATACTCCTGGTAGAGACAGTTCCTGTGTTCATGGCCGGAGACGGTGAACTGTCCACTCTGCCATGTATGGTCCACAGCTTTCCAACATAGACACATGTAGGGCTAGCACTAGGCTTGATTGTGTATGCACACAAACACTCATATATCACTGTCACATGCAGGTCACCAGCAGATACACATGGCACCTCTCCATGTCCCAGCTAGCCAGACTCACACACATGCTGTCAACTGCTTGGCACAGCTAAGGCCTCTGGCACCCCCACACCACACCCTGTGCATGTGATGATCCCTGTGCTACATCCCTGTCATCCATACCTTCAATGCAGGGACATGCAAATATGTGTCTGATGCACAGGGTGACTATAGTACATTACATGCAGTTTTTGCAGTGCAGTAGTGTTATGCCATGACAGGTACTGTATGCTGGCATGTGTCATGAGTGCACATCAAACTTTGTGTACCTTTGTTGCATGATGTTAGATTGGCAGTAGTGTTGCAAAATGACAAGTGTCTCACAGAACTGTGTAAAATGAAAAACACCAAATTCACGAAAACCAGAATAAACTTCAGAAAAAAAAATGTGAAAAAAAGACAAAATAATGACTGTCCACACAGATAAAAAGTTAAGTGCTTTCTTTCGTTTTAGTCACAAAGAACGTCTTCAGAACTGACCAGTAAACCAATTTGTCAGGTTTAAATACAAAATTTGATTAATAAATAAACCAATCAAATGTCCATTCATCTGATTATTAATTAATACATACTATTTTCTTAAAGGCAAAAATATATACAAAAAGCATATTGCACATACAAATGTGTGCCTGCTATAAAAGTGTTTGTCAAATAAACTGTTTAATAGTATAGTCTATTATTTAAAATACATTTAACATTTAAGTTCTCATTTAGATCAGGAATATGATCTGCCCTATGGAAAATCTGCCATCTGAGCTCCTTGTTTTCCAAGGCATTATTGAATTTTGTGAAAAAGTAAAGTCCAGGACACAACCGTAGATGCAAATTCTTCTTCTTAATATTCTCACAAAGTACAACAGATGAGCACTTTCGTCTAATGACTAGACTTCATCAGATAAAAGCACTGGTACCAGAAACACTTTTATACATCAAATCTTAATCAACAAATACACTTAATTAAAATTTAAAGTGATACACATACTCACTATAAAACTTTCCTATTTTACTGTATCATATGAAAAACTAACAAACATATTTATAGTTTAAATGAATTTAAACCCATTTGTTCAATCCCTGAATTATAAAATCATTTTTAAAAAAATGTGACACAAACTAATTACACACTTTCAGCTTTTTTATGTAGTACAGATTTTACACTGATATAGTCATTAAGACCTGGTGGAGAGTTAGATTTCAATCTAAGCTGCCATAACAGTTCCCTGTATAATAAAGCATTTTTCCTATCCCCCCTCCCGTCAAAAAATCTTTTTTGACTAAATCAATTATACCAAATTTAAATCCTACAAATGAGGAACAAAATAAACTGTGCTTATACAAAGCATTAGTTTCCTTGTGGGTCCTAATGTCGTATAAATGCTCATAAATACGATCCTTAAATGTCCTTTCAGTTTTTCCTATATAGTATGCGTTGCATGCAGTACATATAGCCATGTAAACTAACATTTTGGACTTATAGTTCCCTTTAATAAATCTTACTGTACTGTTCAAGCCATTATTTAATTTCACAGTTGCCTCCCCCCATATGTACATACACACACTGCACGCTCCACAAGGAGTAGTAGCCTTGCATTGCAAAGGTTCCTTTATACCATATTCAAAGGTTCTCTTAAAATTCATTCCCACTTTATATGTAAAAATGGGTTGTGTGCCCACTAGTTGATATACCTCCTTGTTTATTTTCATTAAATTCCAATTATTTCTAATTATGTGTGAAAATACCTCTGAAAACATAATGTATTGAATAATACATGCTGTATTATAGTTTCTTTTCTCATCCGAAACCAGAGTGGTGTTCTGAAGGGGATGGCTAAAAGAGACTTATATTTTACCCCTCATTCATTCATAACCTCATTTAAAATTTCGGTAACCATTTCAATAGGGTATTCTCTCTCACTAAAACACTTGCCTAAAAAAGCCATTTCTTTTTGTAAGTCATAATAGTCAGAGGTCATCCTAGCTATCCTGACTGCTTGACCCTTAATTAAACTTTTCTTTTGTGCCATCGGGTGGTGACTACTAAAGTGCAAATAACTATTGCACCAAGTATATATACAGGAAAGCTACCGAATGGTTACCAACATTTTAAATGAGGTTATGAATGAATGGGGGTTAAAATATAAGGCTCTTTTAGGCTATCCCCTTCAGAACACCACTCTGGTTTCGGAAGAGAAAAGAAACTATAATACAGCATGTATTATTCAATACAGTATGTTTCAAGAGGTATTTTCACACATAATTAGAAATAATTGGAATTTAATGAAAATAAACAAGGAGGTATATCAACTAGTGGGCACACAACCCATTTTTACATATAAAGTGGGAATGAATTTTAAGAGGACCTTTGAATATGGTATAAAGGAACCTTTGCAATACAAGGCTACTACTCCTTGTGGAGCGTGCAGTGTGTGTATGTACATATGGGGGGAGGCAACTGTGAAATTAAATAATGGCTTGAACAGTACAGTAAGATTTGTTAAAGGGAACTGTAAGTCCAAAATGTTAGTTTACATGGCTATATGTACTGCATGCAACGCATACTATATAGGAAAAACTGAAAGGACATTTAAGGATCGTATTTATGAGCATTTATACGACATTAGGACCAACAAGGAAACTAATGCTTTGTATAAGCACAGTTTATTTTGTTCCTCATTTGTAGGATTTAAATTTGGTATAATTGATTTAGTCAAAAAAGATTTTTTGAGGGGAGGGGTGGATAGGAAAAACGCTTTATTATACAGGGAACTGTTATGGCAGCTTAGATTGAAATCTAACTCTCCACCAGGTCTTAATGACTATATCAGTGTAAAATCTGTACTACATAAAAAAGCTGAAAGTGTGTAATTAGTTTGTGTCACATTTTTTAAAAATGATTTTATAATTCAGGGATTGAACAAATGGGTTTAAATTCATTTAAACTATAAATATGTTTGTTAGTTTTTCATATGATACAGTAAAATAGGAAAGTTTTATAGTGAGTATGTGTATCACTTTAAATTTTAATTAAGTGTATTTGTTGATTAAGATTTGATGTATAAAAGTGTTTCTGGTACCAGCGCTTTTATCTGATGAAGTCTAGTCATTAGACGAAAGCGCTCATCTGGTGTACTTTGTGAGAATATTAAGAAGAAGAATTTGCATCTACGGTTGTGTCCTGGACTTTACTTTTTCATGCAGTTTGGTTTTGGTTTTATTTTTTCGTATTATCGAATTTTGTAACAAATGGAGTCAAACCTATTTCATCCAACACAAAAAAAATACAAATTTCTTGAAGTTAGAGCACTCCAGAGTGTGTTCAGCTAAAGCATTGTTAGTGCCTTTATTTCTAATAGCCAAACAATGTTCATAAATCCTTTTATAAAGGGCTCTAGTTGTTTTCCCCACATAAACATTATGACAGGTGGAGCATGTAGCAAAATATACTACCCCCATACTTTTGCAGTTGTATCTGCCTTTACTGACCACCATTTTATTAATGTGTGGAAAAAATATATTTTTTGATGAATCAATGAACCTGCATTGTTTGCAGTTATAACATGGGTAGGTACCAGTGGCTCCTCTAACAGTTTTGTGTTCTCCTATTTCTAAAATAGACTTTACACTTGCAACCTTTTTATAAATAAAGTGTGGGTGGTCCCTTAGTACTCTAGCTATGTCTCAGTTTCCCAAAATAACTTTCCAGTTGTTGGAAATTACCTGTTTGATACTATAGCAATCAATACTAATAGGAACAGGAAAGGCACAGTCCATTCTTTTACTTTCCCACTGCTGTTGTTAGTAACAAACCCACTAGTTAAAACTGGTGGGAACTTGGCCATCCTAACCCATAATATCTGCTCAAAAATTTCCCTCACTTTTTCATATGGATACCCTCCTGGACAAACATAGAAATAAGTTTGTTTGCTCACAAATTAAATATGTGTATAATTTGTCCTCTGACCAAGTTCAACTTCATGAACAAAGGATGACTACTCTCAAATGAAGGAAATTGTTAGTATAGGTGTCCTTTCTAAACACCGTACTGGTGAATCTTTTTTATTCAAGATTCATATTTATATTCAAGTCCAAAAAGTGCACATTCATGCCAACTTCACTTAAAGTGAATTTCAGTCCCATCCTATTTTTGTTCATATCATCCAAAAATAGACTTAACTCATCAGTAGGTCTGTTCCAGACAAAAAACAAATCATCAATAAACCTACTATAAAAGAAGACATATTTAAATTGCTCCAGTTTGGTCAAGAAGGACAGTTCCCACCAACTTAACACTAAATTAGCGAAAGCCGGTGCTACTTTAGCACCCATAGCACCCCCACAGTTCTGACAGTATATTCTTCCATCAAATAAGAAAAAGTTATTTTTCAACACCAAATCTAGTAAAAGACAAATGGACTGCACCATTATGTTGTCAAGCTTAGTGTGTTCCTTCAAATAACTTTTCACAGTGTCTATCCCCATACTTTGATCAATAGAAGTATACAGGGATACTACATCTATGGTAACTAATAGTGTTTCTGTACCTGTAAAAGTATAATTTCTAAGAAGGTCCAAGAACTCCCAAAAGTCTTTCAAAAATATGGAGTCTTGACAACTAAGGGGTTCAGCAAATGGTCTAAATAGTGGGAGATGGTAACACTTTTACCCTTCTTAGCTGACACTATGGGTCTAAAGGGTGGGTTGGTCACATCTTTGTTTATCTTTGGAATAGCAAAGAAAACACCTAACATAGGTTCTTTCACATAAAGGAATTCATAGGTGTTTAAATTAATGTAATTTTTATTTAACAATTCCATCAAAAGTTGGTCTATTTTGTGAAAGTTTCTCCTCATTGTGTCTTTACTAACTGATAATTCTTTTTGTCAGTTAGTAATTCCTTGCTACACGCTTGGTAGTCAGATGTTCTCATTATGAACAACCCATTATCCTTATCAGCTTTCATAAACCTACACTATTGACTCTTTCTCAAGTCAGTCAAAATTTTCATCTCTCTTGGGACCCAAAAATACCTTTTTCTTTTACTTTTGTCTTTGTCATAAATTGTATGTGTTCCCTGATTGTTACATATACACCTGATGTCATTCTCTCACAATTCATTAAATATATTAAGTGTCGATGTCAATTTTGGGTTCACATTACTTGATTTCCTGCATTCAGTGTTGTTTCTGTGTTCTATACCATCAAAAACATATCTAGGATTTAACTTTCTGATGTATAGTTTGAAATCTAAAATAGTGTCAGTTAATGGAGCTTTAACAGCACGTACAAAAGAAAAACATTTTTCCAAAGCTTTTGTTTGACTTACACTAAGTGATAAATCACTAAGGTTATATATTTTACATAAAGGTACTATTTTTTTCGATATCTCCCCTTCTTCTTGTTCCCCAGGTTGCCCTTCCCTTTGGTGGTAGTCACATTGTTGTCTGTCTCGGATCACTTGTAGGGAAAAGTGTTATTTGAACCATGTGAAGCATCATTATTACTGCTAGTACCTCCCCCTGCTTCATTTATTACATTTCCTCTGCCTTCATTACTATTCTGATTATTTTCAACAGAATTTCCCTTGACAATATTTCCGGTGCTCTTGACATCTCTAAAGCCATTAGAAGTACCTTTTCTAACAAGACCATTTGATTTTTGATTCAAAACAAATGTTGCATTGTTTGCATAAGCTAAATAATCTCAAGCCAGTTTATTACGCTTTCTATTAGTTAAGGTTGCCATGTGTCTCTCAGAACTGTGTATGTTTCTGTTCCAGGGGTCTGATTGGCTAAGCTATGGAGACTTCGTGGAAATGCAGTGGCACAGAATGGCATGGCAGCACAGCAGACATATGACAGCAAGATACGGCTATATATGTGCATGATTACCTAGGTGCACATCTGTAGAACAGTGTGTCAGAGACAATGGGGGCAGTCAGCATAATCATGCATGCATACCCTGTGACAAGGCCTGCTATCCTTGATAAGTGACATCTGGGTGTTCTGTACATACAAATGTAGGTGGTGGCAGATAGAATTTATGCCTAGGCAGATGTGGGCTATTAGAGACCTACAGCAACTGACAAGGCAGTAAAATGCATGACAATTGCACACCCATATGTGAACTGTTGCATGGGAATATATTTGTACATTCCCAGCATTACCACTACTGAGATTAGAACCCTTACCTATCAATTAGAATACACTATAGCACTAGGTACTTATTGCATGAACCATGGAGCTTATCTGTTTTGAGATTGCCAGCCAGTGCTGTTAAGGTGGATGACATCAGAAGGCCTTGTAAAGGAGGCCAATGTGGTGGTTGGCAAGTAGTCACAGGGCCTTAAAATGTATAACCATTGACTAGAGAAAAGCATGTGTACACTTTTGCAAGGGGATATATTTGCACACACGCACAGTCGCATGTTGTTTGATTAAAGCTCCTATCAATCTTTTAGTATACACTATAGCACCATGGAGCTTATCTTCTTTGAGATTGTCAGCCAGGGCTGTTAAGGTGGATGGCATCAGCATGTGTGGACAGGAAGGCCAATGCTGAGGAGGACGCTAGTCACAGGGCCATAAAATGATTGGCCATTGCACATACATAGGCCAGATGGGCATGTCTGTACTGCTGTAAGGGAAATATCTACACACACACACATACACACACATACACACACACACACACACACACACACACACACACACACACACACACACACACACACACACACACACGGTGTCTGATAGGAGATTAGACCCCCTACCTGCCTACTATTAGACACTATAGCTCACAGTACTTATTGCACATGCCACAAGTTACATCTAGTGTACATGTGGCTGAAGCCACAGTACTTGGGGGCTACACAAAGTGGCCTTGTATTACACAGCATGTGTGGTCTGCAGAGTGAACATGCTTTATGTTGTTATTGTACCTACTGTCCTAACAGTGGGGTACCTGTTAATACCCCTGCTATGTGCGTACAGTTACCAGTATCTCTATTTATGGCCAATTGCAGTTTGTTAGGTGGACAATTGGCCAGTGGAACTATGGCTTATCCAAGTCCTGTGTTGAAGCCATTGCACATTAAACCACCTGCTCACCATTGTCTGTCTACAGGGTGACATTCACATTCCACAGGCACAGGGATCTGTGGTTGGGTGGATTATGTCATTATGCGACTTTGGTCTATTACCATTAAACAAGTGTTGTATGTGAAGGTGCAGAGAACCCCAGCATACTGCATGTAGTTGTCCACATTCGTACATCCCCACACAAACACACATATACATGTGTGTGTGTGTGTGTGTGTGTGTGTGTGTGTGTGTGTGTGTGTATATATATATATATATATATATATATATATATATATATATATACACACACACACACAAAACAGGGATGTTAATTTAGGTGTAGCTGTGTGTGTGCATTATGTAACTGTGTTAAATACATATATGTGGAGGGTGTACATCACTCTACACATTTATGTGTGTGTGTGTATATATATATATATATATATATATATATATATATATATATGTGTGTGTGTGTGTGTGTGTGTGTGTGAGTCTACTTCATTTGCCCTAACTTCCAGTTGCCTGCCACCCATTTGCCCGACCCCATTTGACTGAAATTTCATTTGCCTGACACTTCACTGACAAATATTATTGGCAAGAAAATGGAATACGCCCCCTTCCCCACTGTAGTGCAACCCTGGAGATAGAATATATCGTTGGGGGGTTCACCCCCACTTAATTTCATATTATATTGTTTGGTTTTGATTTAATATTACTTAGTAAAACAAAAGTAAATGGGGGCTTTGCCCCCCACATCCCCCATTGTGGGGGGTTGTGCCCCCACACCCCCCTAACTAAATATTCTAACTCCAGGGTTGCACTACAGTGGGGAAGGGGGCATATTCCATTATCTTGCCAATAATATTTGTCAGTCAAATGAAGTGTCGGGCAAATGAAATTTCAGTCATTTGGTCTCGGGCAAATGGGTGTCAGGCAATTGGAAGTTAGGGAAAATGAAGTAGACCCATATATATATTATATATATATATATATGTATGTATATATATATATATATATATATATATATATATATATATATATATATATATATATATATATATATATATATGTCTATATATGTGTGTGTGTGTTTGTGTGTATGTGTGTGTGTGTGTGTCACATACTGATAGATAGGGTAATCATGTGTGAATGGGATAGGGAGAGGCAGGTACATATACATAGCTGTCTGTATGCACAGACATATTTTCACATATCAATTCTATAGGCAGAAGAGGCATCAGGCATGGGCTCAGGTTAGCTAAGAGTAAAAGCATGCCCAATGTGACTGGCAGTACTTACAAGGTGACTCCAGGCCAGACCTACCTGTACTCCAGTCTGGGATTTTGTGTGCTGCAGCCAATTGGCTGCTGTACCTGATTCAACAGAACAGCACCTCCCTGATATTTTGTCCAAGGCATTCCCCAGCTGTGTGCTGAATGTAATATATGACTCATACCTATCTACTGTACAGATTGTAATAAACTCTACAGAGTTTTGCATCATATGTGTGGTATGTTTTTCATAGCATTATGATTTTCTGGTGCATCAGTGGCAAATCATTATAGGCTGATGTTAGGAAATGATGCCAGACATTTGAGTTACTCCAGGAAACCCATGTTAGTGCATGACCTGTTATTCTCTGAACTGTCTACATTTGTCTGGCCAGTAGTTAATCCTTTTCCATATATTTGGGCCTTTGTCCCACTACTGTTCATGGCTTTGTACAGATTTCCTACTCTAAGTGGTTGTAGGTATGATGTGACTGGGGTACATGATGTAACACCACACAGGGAGTGACAGTCTTCACACCTCTCACTGTACATGTCTTAGCAGGATGTCCAGCATTCTGCCCCACATGTCTGCTCTGTTCCTCATACAGTTGTGTTTTCCAATAATATACTACTAAATGGAGCCCAATGAATTGTTGTAAGTACTGACACAGTTAAGTAATGGCCTTTACTTCCTGCTGCTACTCTGACCTGTTGCAACCTGCTGTTATACTAGCCACCTTCTAGGTTGCTGCATAATGTCTGTAGGTTTGGCCCCTGTCCCTCCATTGTCTCTGGCTTTGTCTAACTTTCCTGCAGTCACAGATTGGGGCATATTGACAGTCTGTGGGAGTCCTACCATAGGAGTACCTCATATGCAAAAGTTGTAGGGGCAGCCATCTTCGAACCATGAGCACCATCAACCATGCTAATATTCTTAGCCCACTGAGCCACACCAGCCACTGGAAAGTGGAGCTAAATTCCTCACACTATCAACAGCAGACAGGCATACACTTTAACCCCTGCATATTGTAGAAAATAGAACATATAGCCAGGCTGTTTGCAACAGCCTGGGATTGTGTGGTCTGTTGATATATCCATGCAAACATACTGTTACTGCAGTTGTATGGGAACACTGATGTGTTGGGTGTAGGGGGCTCTAGCATTGACAGTCGTGCATCTGTCCTTTGTCCCTGCTGTTTGGCATTTTACTTGCATGCTGCAGTGGTTTTGCTGCCTTGTGGTCTATTGCATATTATTGGCAAGTTAATATTGGACAGAGTACCTGTTGTCCCACATAGCTGTTAATTCTTTGCAAGTAGCCCAGTAGACCACTGTATTCCCTTGCTTACATTCAGTAGGTCCATACATATGCTACCATAGTATAGTACCTCCTACATTTGTTGTGAAGGAGAGTAACTTACCTTGTGAATGCAGCAGTTCCGATACCTGTGTTGCAGGGCTGACTCTGTCTGATGTCTGCAGTACACAGCCAATACATGGTAATATACGAGTTGTGTGGTGTGGCTGGCAACCTTTTTCCTATGTATGTGAGTCAGAATAAGGTGTCAGTCCCTAGGACCCTAGATTTTCAGTGCATATGCTATGCATTGCCTCTTTGCCAAGGCCAGGGCATAATGGGCACACCTACATCTGCCTACAGGGACAGCCTCAATGGGTTCCTCCTCCAAGTCTGTGGGTGTGGCTGTGGGGACTTTTGCACTGGTGAGGGGGTTGTGGGTCCTTTCCCTGTGATGATCCTGCCACAGTTGTTTCCACAGGATCATATTGTGTAGCATGGCACATACTGTGAACATCTTTGCACATGTGTCTGGAGAGTACTGCAGGGCTCCTTCACATATATTGGGGCTCTGGAACCATGACTTGAGCAGCCCAAATACATACTATATGATGTTCCTAGTTTGTGTGTGTGTGTGTGTGCCTCATTATGACATTCTTCAGTAGGTGTGTGAGCATTTCTGATGGGTGCCATCATCCAAGGTTTCAGTCTATACCCAGCATCTCCCAGTAGATGGCTTAATGGGATGTCCCTCCTAGCAAACATCTGGTACAGCTGTGATGCATGCCAGATATGGGAGTGGTGATAACTGCCAGGGCTGCCAGCACACACATTCATGATAATGCCCTGGCCATTGCACAATACCTGGCAGTTGATGGAGTGATACCCCTTGTGGTTGACATAGACTCTACCCTCCACACCGGGGCAGTGCTTTGATGTGTGCATGAGTGCAGTCTATGGCACCCAGTACCTCAGAGTAGTGTGCTACAAGGCAAACGTGACGCATACTGCTGGCCCTCCCTTCAGGGGTTTAGGGTAAATAAATGTGCTCCCTGGCATGTGTTTGCATGGCAGCCAGGAACTGGTGGAGTACCCTGGATGCTGATGCCTGTGAGATCCCCATCATGTTCCCAGTTGGTCTTTGAAAAGTACCTGTAGCTATTATTCTAAGGGCTACACACCTTTGTTTCCACTGGGATTGGTTCCCCTCTGTTCACTCTGGGTCTGGGTTGAGGACGGCAGAGCTCAGTGAGTTCTTGTAGTATGTCTCTGTCCACTCCTGTAGCTATCTACAATCTCCAGCTCATGTAGCCCCTGGAAGGTTACTCTGGGCCTGAACACTCTTCTACTTCTCAGGCTAGCCCTATTGTCCGCAGCAGCATCAGCACTGACCTCAGGATCTAGCACATACAGATGCAGCAGCCCCTAGCATTCTGAAAGTTAAAATTCCCAAGTCTGTACTTCAATGGTGCAGACTATTGGGGAAAAATCAGATTGTGGGGTGTATGCATAATTTATACTGGTCTGATACATGCAGCCTGTGTGATTGGCTAACTATGATACATTCCACCTGCCAGATACATCACTTGAGGGGTTTGAATGGCCCAGTGTAAGTGGAACATGGGTTATCAGTAATTTATACATGATTGGCTTTCACTGGCTATTTCCTTTTTTTAACTGCTTTCCCTGCTAAGTGCAGTAGCATGGCATGCAAACACACTCAAACCAGTTAAAACAAGCTTCATTTACTCTCCCCTCTTACTTCTGTCTGTACTATTGCTATTGCTATTCTGGATACATTCCCCCCATTTAACATCCCTTTTACCTTGATTCTTGTAATCAGCTTTCTCTTACTTCATATAAACTGTCTGATCATGCTCACATAATAGGTTTGCATACAGGCAAGCCATTTTGTTTACATTGGGTGTTTGTGCTTCCCTGCACATTTTCAAGGCTGCCAACACCTCTGCTCGTCATGGAAAGGTGCTTATAAATATGTAAGTGGGATGAGCAGCACACATATTCGATAAGCAGCTAAATCATGTAGGCTTTGCGCAAAGCCAATACAATTTTTAATACATCACAGGGTTTATTTTTAATTCACTACTCAAACCTGCAAGAAAACACAACCTAATCCAGAGCTGCAAAAGTTAATTATGATATTGCTTGCTTCATGAACTTACACTGCATTAATTTAATGGCAACCAGCTGTGCAGCAACAACATCTTAACAATTCTAATGCACCTTTCCAGTACACCAAACATCATTTCATCAAAATGTTTACAGAAATTTATTTACTTACTCATTTTATTATTTATTTATTGTTATTGTCTGTTTGTTAATTAATGAAGTGGGCTGATCTATTGACCCTTTTCATCAACTAAGTGGACTCAAAAAATAAAGCACACAAGTGAAGTAATTTTGTACAACAGAGTGTAAGTGTATAACTGAAAATAGCTTTATGGTTTAAAAATTAATTCCTTGTTTTAAAGTAGAACATAAATACAATGCTCATTATTTTAAATGTGTTCTTCATGTATTAATGTTACCATTGAATGGTAACGAGGTTTAACAATTGTCCCTGCAGCACTTGCACATGGTTCCATTCCTATGATGCTTACTGAGGTGTTTTTTTTTTTGGAATTTGTTCAATGCAGACATTGGTTATGTTCTTTAGGAAGATGGTTCCAGGTAGCATGTCTTATATACCCTAGTATACTGAAAAGTATAATAACTCCATCCTGGTTGTTTCTTAAATAACTGGTTTGGTCTCTGAATGGCAGTTTCTATTTTAATAAATGGCAGTAACCTAGTTTTAACACTTTGAGTAGCAAGCAGCTGAAATTAAATGAAGTCCTTTCTGCAATAGATTCCCTATTGAGATTGCAGTGATGTGTGAGTGAGTCTGCTAATGCAAATCAGAAACATTTTATTTTTAGCAATCTGAATCATTTGACTATTGTGGGAAGGAAGAGCTAATAATTTAGCATAGGTAGATGTACATCTTTAGCAAAGGCTAATCTGTTTGTTGAAAAGAAGAGGTGGGAGAGCTTGTAAAAAAGGTTGAGTTGAAATGGAACTTTCATAGTAATATTGTCCATAAGGGTTGAAAATATAAGAGATGGATCAAGTGTTAGGCCTAAGTATTTGCATTCAAAGACATTGGGAATAATATTTCCTATAGTATCCTTTAAGTAGGATATTAGGCAAAGTGGATGTTTTTTTTTTTGGGGGGGGGGGTGAAGCAAATAGCACCGCATTTGTTTTTGAGGGATTAAGGAGATGCTTGCTAATGAAAGACCACTGGCATGTCTTAATAACAGTTGCAGTTGTAGGACAGAATGTGAAATGTTGGCTTCTAGAAGTAATATATCATCTGCATATAAAATGAGATCAAGTATTGGCCAGTCTTCAGTTGTACCATTGATAAATAGTGAAAAAAGGACAGATAACTCATCTTTGGGTACCCTTGTATTGAGAGTACCATTTTCAGAGTATTGACTGTATAAATTTGAAAGGATATCTCTGTAAGATTATTTTAAGCTATGTGATAGTGTTGTCGCAAAAGTTTACTCTTTTGAGTTTTTTTGAAATAGTATTTAAAACTGACAGTCTAAAATGCATGTGTTGTGTTAAAAAAATTTTGCAATTAAGCCATCATTCAAGTTACAATAAATAGTACTGATAGTGGAAATGAGAGCAGTTATGTTATTAAAGGCATTATGAAATCCCTATTGGCAATCTAAAAGTAGGTGATAGCAATTAATGTATTTAAGTAATTGACTATATAGCAGTTTTACTAATAGGTTAGAGAATAGATGTGGGATAGTAGTTTTTCAGGTCTTTGAAAGTGATCTTTGGAAAGGGGATGATAATGTAGTATTTAAATTAAGGTGGTGTACTACCTGCAGTGAGTGTGTGTGTGTGTGGGGTTAAAATCTGGGTGAGTGGTTTGCCAATGAAATCAAATACTTTTCTAAGAAAGGGAGGTTGAAGGATATTCAATCTGGCTGAAGAACATTTTGCAAAAGTGTTTTGGTTTTGCTGGTAAATTAAAAACAACTACTATAGCACCTAATAACATACCTTTGAAAAAAGTTATAGCTTACCTGATTACCACACTCATTAACAGGTCAATAAAAGAATCCCATGATCCTAAATTATGTAAACCATTTTGCATAATACTTTTGCACAAAGGTAGTACTTTATTGGACTTACCAAATTGCATACCCATGGCTATCATTCTCTCTCTCTCACTAAAATTTATGAAAAGTGTATAGACAAGCAATTATCTATCTATCTTAGTATAATAATGTAATGCCCCCAGCACAACATGGCTTCCACTCAAACTGCTGTACACAATGGCCCTACTAATCTTTATGAATGAAATTAATACCTCAGAAATCAAAATATCTACTTTTTCTCCCTCTTCATTGATCTGTCTAAAGCTTTTGTCACTATTTCTTACTGATTTCTTGACCATCTGACTAGAAATACACCAGACATCCCCTTCCCAATTTCATAGCTAATATAGCAACAAATGGCAAAATATCTACTGCTCTTACCTAGACACTATCATAGGTGTTACACAAGGATCAGTACTGGGTTTAATACTATTCAACATACTTATCAGTCCACACTACTGTGCACTGCTTAATTTCTACAAGAACTTCAAACCTTAACTCAAGCCAACTTCAATATACTGGAGCATTGGCTACAAAATTCACATCCACTGAATCCCAATAAAAATAAGCTGATTTTATTCAACTTCACATCATCATCTAAATAAACTTCAGTCATAAGTGGTACATTTTTCAATAAAACTGTAATTGAGCAAGTTACACACAGTGAATTCTTTATGTGTTTATGCACATCATAAATTAAATTAAAATGCAACAACTATATTGATTATGTCATTAACAAAACAAAAATCAGAATGTCGTGGCTCTTCTAAATGTTATCTTAAACTTTTTGCTTCTTCCTAGCTTACTCTATACTTTGTCCATCTTTACTAACCTCCAAATGTCACAGTTTCTAAAGAGAGAAAGAGAGAGAGGGAAAGAGAGAAATGCAATATAAAACCTGCTAAATGTGCCTCTAACTCCATATATTAAACACACAGCTGAACTGCCCTAAAGAAAATTGGCTGGTTAGAACTATAACATCGGCTACATATAATACAACTGAAATTACCCCCTAATATCTTTGTGACAGGTGCCTAGTTTTACCCAAACTTCTACCAAAATACCATCTAACTAAATCTCTTTGATTATAGTGAGGGAATATAACTTCATAATGTAAAATTCCAAAATCACAAATTTTTTCTGTATTGAGCTGCAGTATCAGAATTACTAGATTCCAACAGATATTACGACAGGGAAAAAATGAAGTGTTCTCCAAAAAACAGAAAAAAAAGAAAACACTTCTTAAGTAATATTTTGAAGGCTATGGTGTTTTTGCTCTGTTTAGTTACAGTTCATGCTTTTTGTATGCTTTTATCTTAATATATTTTCATTCTAATTGGAATAAAGTGTACTCCACCATTTCCTGGATTTCTAGGTGGCTGCTTTATGTGGATTTTGCTTTTCCCAGGAGTTTTATATACAGTATGGATTTTGTATGAATGATTTGTAAAGTTACATTTTTATAAATTATAGTGAAAATAAAATGAGGTTCATGTTTTTGATTTTTTTTTCATTTTACTTACATTTTACATTTTGATAAACAAGTGTAAAATTTTATTCTAAAGGACTGTTTCAAATGGGTTATGGTATTTTAGGGGTGTCATTTTGATTTGTGTATGCGGTATATTTGGTAAGTCGTTATAAGTATGGGGGTTTAGAATTTTACTGACTTTGATGATACACCAAGAAGGAAATTTAATAAAGCCTATACAGATTTATTTGCAGTGTAGGCATAGTGGCGCAGTGCTTTCACGAAAGTAAGCAGATGTGCAATCCAGTAAAGGGAGCTGAGGGGCGTGCACAAGTATGCGGACACAGAAGTGTCCGTGGCATGCAACTCACCTCATAAGCAGGTGAAATGCATGAAAATGTGGCAGGTAGAATGATCCAGCAAGCAGTTAGGCAGTCGTGCAGATCCTGTGTTGGTATCCATAATGTATGTTTTAATGCAGAAAAGTTGTAATAATTGATTTCTTGGAAAACAGCCCTACTTCCATGGTCATTGCACAACAGACTTTATTAGAGATAATTTCAATCAGTTACTGGTATAATTTCATGTTTTTATTGCACAACAGTTGTCATCAAGCAGGTGTTGAAATACAGCTGCAATTCCACAGTTATTGCACTACAAACATTATTGCATATACTTTATTATGGTTAATGCTTTAATCATGCCTGCTTATGGCACTTCAGTTGGCAGTATGCACTTCTTGCAGTACAGGTGCAAGTCCACATTCATTGCAATACAATCTTTACTGCATATACCTAATCACAGATAATGCTTTACTCTTTCTTTCTTATTTGACTATAGATAGCAAAATACATCTGTACTTACCACAGTCATGGCACAACCTGACCAAGCACCTGGCATGCACTTCAATGTTGTGAGCCCTCTCCTGTGCAGCTGTTGGGAGAGAAGCACACCATTATGCATACCAGCTTAGCAGACATTCAAGATTTGATATTGGTGAAATGAAGGTAATAGTACTTACATAGATGTGTGACATTCCCAGCCCAGAATTCTTGGACCCAGGTGTCCAAGAGAGCCTCCTTCCATCTTTTCAGGTCATCATGATGGTGATGACACTGCTCACCTGTGCAGGGTATACCAGTTGCACTGGTGAGGTCCCTTGCCAACCAGTCCCAAGCCTCTGCCTTGCACTCTGAGCCCTGTAACTTCCCTGCATCAGCCGGCTCTCATGGTTTTTGAAAAGGAGTCTGACCATGACCTTGGACTCCTGAATACCCCACTTCTGTGCCAGAAAGCATGAAACCTCTCCAATGCCTGCCATTGTATCCTTCAGAGACAGAACTCTAACCAATTATGTTGTATTTCTGCCTATTGGACTTAATATATCCTGTTTTCCCACCCTAACATGCTATTGGGCAATATTTAAAAATGCAGCATGTTTATTTGCTGTGCACAAACCAGCACAGCTGAGCTGAGCAGTGTGAAAAGTAGAATACACCAAATGCTTGGCAGTGCTTAGCAGTGAGCAAACCAGCCAAGCAATGCCAAGCGGTACATAAACATTAGCCACCACTATTTCTTTATGCAGTGCTTAGCAGGTCTTAGCAGGTCTTAGCAAAGCTTAGCTGAGCGCAGCAGGCCAGTATTTGAAATACAAATTATATAAATTATTTTTACCCAAACATGCTAACTTGTTCTTGCATGTATTCAAACCTTGCACCTACAGCCATAACTCTACCCATTTAGCTATGTGGATATGTGGAATTTTGCTATACCTTTATAAATACCACTGAGCTACCTTTAAGCAGTGCTGAGCACTGCACCGTGGAATGCAAATCCACTCAGCTAGACCTAAACTTGACCTTTACAGACTAATTAAATATATTCAGTTTCTATTTTTAGATGTCTGGCAGCTGTCTCGGCACTGCTTAACACTGCTGCACTCCACATCGCACTGCACAAACATGGTTTAAAAAAAATTTAAATTACATTGCTATAATACAATTGGAGAGTGCAGGGTGTGTGTTACTCACCTGCAGACACAGTTAGTGCCCCACTCCCTACACTGATTGAAAAATCGTGTTCTATGGCTCTCCCTTGGCAATGCATCATGATTAATATTCATGGCATGCTGCTGAGAGGGAACCATGTACATGGACATGGTAATATTCCATGTAGGCTCTACACTATGCCTACATGGATTTTGTTAAATCTAGGGGCAAGGATGTAGAAAAATTACTGACCTTATAACAAGAGTATACATATTTTTCAAGAAACATCAAATGTGTAGATAAGATGATATCTATGCAGTGAAGCAGAAATGTATATATTTTATTAAACCTTTATGTAAGGTCTAATGTTTGGTCTACTGTAGGCTAAATAAATCAGTAAACAAGTAAGTAAGTAAATAAATAAATAAGTACATAAATAAATAAATGCATATGTGAAGTACATTTCTGAGGTGATGGTATATTCATATTTGTATGTATAATATACAGGATTATAACTGGGTCTGTGGTCAGAAATGATATGTCATGTGGTTGAGAAAAAGATTTCAGGAAATTCAGCTCCAGAGCAAGCCTTTTGAGGACATATAACAAACCAGAGTGATGTTCAGAGACAGTGCTATATATTTTTTTTAAACTCACAATGTATTACCAGTTAAAACAAAGTGTAGGATTGAAAAGTCTCTAAGAGTTGTAACATAGTATAGACAGCAGTCAGAAGTACATCCATAAACAACTTTAAAGCCGGCCTGATACTTTGTTTGCAGCACTTTGTTGTATGTGTGACAGTCTGAAAAGTCTATCAGCTATCAATGCTGTCAAAAGGTTTCTGATGCTGTTCCATACTGCTGTCATTTGTGCAACAGCAAGAGGCTTGAAATAACAAAGGTTCATATGTATTAACCTCCCTATAACAAGCTTATTATAGCTAGGTTCTTATTTACGACACCTGCTATGACAAGATTATTTTTCCACTGTTTTCAAGACTAAGCACTGTGCTACATGTAGGATATAGAGAACTATGAAGACATTTTTGATTATTAACAGTTTAGTATATATTTGTGAAATGGATCCAAAGAAATTTAGCTCAGGACTAAGGTTTAAGAAAATTTCTTGTAATCTATTTCAAGAACACATGAAAAACTCAGTTAAGAATGAATACCAGGACCTCTGCTTTCAGATAAAAGCTTCTAACTGATACAGCAATTTATCTGTGGTCTGGTTCCAGGAGTTAATAGCTGCTTCTTTTCCCCTTCTTTGTTTGATTACTAGTGTATTATGTTTGCACAAGGAAGATGCTACTGTACTTAATTCTGACCTTGCTCTTCCTTAGTGAGCTTTTATTGTGGGGGAAGTTGGAAAAGCCCACTTTTTAGCTGGTAATCAATTAATTAAAACTGAAAATAAACCAACAAACCGATAAATCAATAAAATGGTGTAGTTGCACTTCCTCTGTTATCATTTGTCTGTTTGTATGCAAATCTCATATGGATGATGGACAGATGAAAATTCAAAATGTATAGAAACTCATAACTGCTTCAATAGCATGTTAGAGCAATCACAATCACGAACTAGAGTATATAGGTTCAAGGCCTAACCGATGAGTGTACATCTTTATTGCTGTACTTCTATACTTTTACTGAAGTCTCTGCCTCCCAAAGAAGATTTAAGCTAATACAGCAGTTAATCTGAGTTCTGGTTTTAAATAGTTTAAATAGATAGATACACATTTTTTTAAATTATAGTACAGAATTCGATGCCCAATTTAATAGAAATAAACAAACATTCGAACCCCTTACATTTTGGACTACATTGAGTGGTTATATTTCAATAATTCTTACCTTAAGGATTTATTTGTTGTAAACACTAACAAAATACTAGGTCGACTTTCTTATATTTCACTATTTTTATTCCATATTTATATCCCCGTTTTCCAAACAGTACACTCATCCTACTTGTCATTCTTGTTTATTTCGCCATCCATAATCTCTCCTCCATCAGTCTCTTATTTTCATATTGAATTGGGCTTATTTTATCTACTTTTCTTATAACTTTGTCTGTCTTGTTCTAAATGCAGCACCATTCCCTGCATTCTCCATTAATTTCCACAACCCATTGCTGAAGACTGTTTCTGCTTGCAGTTGTCTAGTTTCGGAGGTTTAATGTTCTCACCAAAGATATAGGTCTCAGAAGTAAACATCTGTTATCTTTATCCTTGCTTTCTATCAGGAACTGTTATCATGGCAATGATCTGGACTACACCACATGTCTACCTGTTGCCAGTCAATATTATCACTTGTATTTACCCAAAACTGGGAATGCATCATAAATTCTTAAAATATATGTCTGATATCTGCTTTAGGTGTCATGTATTTTAACCATTTTAATTTACCCATACCTTCCCCCACATGGCCCTATTCTGCACATTTTCTAAGGTCTAAAATACCTATTTTTTCTGTCAAAGCACCAGGTATTAGAAAGACAAATTCAGCCTCCATGTCAACAAATATCTTTTCCATAGGTTTGCTTATCTCTCTTCTATCTCTGATGTTTAATCCTTTTTGAGCACTCCCTCCTCAACACCGATATCTCCTTTAACAACTTAGCTTACTCATCTTTTAGCTATATTTTTTCATGCTGTATAGGAATGTCCCTTGTACTTTCTAATCTTGTTCACATTCCTGGTTTCTGCATCTCATTTGATACTCCTCCAGTAGTTTCCAAAATATCTCTTATTCCACAATCTGTAAAAAATTACATCACTAAAGCATCAACACATCTCCCAACCAGAAACTTATTTCAGCACATCTAACTCTTAACTGTCCACCAGCCATTAAAATGCATGGGGCCGATTTAGGCCTGCACGTCTCTTTAGATTTCAGGGATGGTCTACTTTTGCAGTGCTGTTTTAGATATCTGTTACATAAAACAATTTGTTCTTTTTCTACTTTTCTACACTTTGTTAATATCAAGAATCCCTAACAACTCCTGTTCTGTATCTAAATCCCATTAAATCCCACGTCTTCAATGTCCATAGCAGTATTAGGAATGCGCACTTCATATGTAGGGCTACATTATTTCATATTCTTCAAACACCAAACCCATGCTTGCCATTCTCTTGTTGCAGCCATTCGAGACCAACCTCGGTGGCTCATTGGCCCACAGTGTTTTCATTAATTATTTATATAGCTTTTCATGCAATTTACTTATTTATGTAACTCAGTTCCTATGTTATCTTCTGCTGCATTGAGACCAACCATTCTGATAATCCAGTAGAAGGTCTTATTCATCGGCATCTGCTTTTTAGTCTCTCTTTTGAATATTTCAGATTTCAGTTCTGACACTGTTCTCCCCCAAAATGTAATATTGTGCAAGGCTAGAAAAAACAGTTTTAAAATATGATGTCATCTTTTCTTATTGTAGACCACAAAGATCTTTGTAAACTGTATTTGAATGCTGTTTAATGTGAAAACTGTGTGTGACCACCTTGTCACATTTCTCTGCTCTCTCTGACTGTAATAGCAGATGAACCAAAGAGAAATGCAAGAAATTCACTTGAAATGTACCTTGCTGCAATTTTTGAGGAAAGGACTTAAATGCTTGCATATAACTAAGTTACACAAGGTTTGGGAGACAGGAAAGCCAAGGGTCATAAAATGCAACTGAAGTGTACTTCAAAGAAGCAGATGGCCAGAATTGTAAAGAAGAACTTGATGTCACAGAAACCTGGTTCAAAGCTGAGGAGAGCACCCCAGCCTTACCTGGCTACTCATCCTATTATACATTCAGACACCAAACTGTGGTCAGTAAAGCTAAATGAGGTGGAGTTTCAATATACGTTAAAGACATACATACCTCCAGGCTAGTCAAACAGTATGATGCACAGGAGACACTCCAGGTGCAGTTAACCATTGACACATCATAGCTAGCTACCAGCCCCCAAATCTGACTCAAGATGCCCAATCCGCCTATTTGGACCTGTTTGAATCTATCAAGATTCTACTCTTTACCCTGATCCTGGGTGACTTTAACTTCCCAAACATAGACTGGAAGAGCTACTCATGCCAGAACACAAATGCCCACTGAGTCCTTGATTTTGTCATTGCAAATGCCTTGATACAGCTAGTTGATACCCCCAAAAGGGGTGATAATATCTCGGACTTAACCAACATTCTTAACCATTGCAGCATCCCTATAGCATCATCCTCCCTGGTAAGATCAGACCACAAAGTGGTCACTGTCGAAGTTACCATCTCCCCCAACCCGTGTCTAGCTAGGATCAGACATAAGAAAATCTCCAAAGCTGATTACAGCCTCCTGAGGGATGGTATAAACAGCTTCACAGCCCCCTCTTCCTTTATAGGAAATGGCTCCAATATCCAAAACTACACCAAAGCACTATACAAGCATTTATATAGATGCATGGAATCAGGAATACCCGACAGGACTAAATCATCCTCTGCAAGGAAGAGTAAACCTGTCTGGTGGACATCTGCAATAAATAAACTCTATAACAAAAGGAAAAAATTGCTGTCCAAGATCAAGAAGGAGCAGGTGCCCAATTAAAAGTAATGTCTCCAAATAAGAACATTAGTGAAATCCTCCAAAGCAAACTTTGAGTCCAAATTGGCCACATCTACTAGCAACAATCATATGGTCTTCTTCACATATGACCACAACCTCAAAGGAAGTACCCAGATCTGTTCAGAACTGGTGGTCACGGACACCACATATACAAATGCTGTAGATATAGCAAAATTGCTGGCTGATAAATTCAGTAAAAACATTACCCATCTACCCCCCCATCAGTAAATCAGGACATCCCCAGTACCTGGCCCCTTCCCCTTATATCTAGTGAAAAGGTCATCCCTGCTCTCTCAAAGGCAAAAAATGCAGCCTCCATGGGACCCAATAACATCCCAGGCTGCATCCTACGTGAACTTAGGCAGGAACTTGCAGCACTGTTAGGCACCCTATTCAATCAAACCCCTGAGTACTGGCTTCATCCCAGCTGAGTGGAGGACAGCCACTGTCAACCCTTTACACAAAAGTGGAGCAACCACCGATCCAGGAAATTATAGACCCATCAGTCTAACTAGCCTGATCTGCAAGGCCATGGAATAGATTATCATGGACCTCATTAACAAGGACATTGGCAAACTCCAATCACTTGATCCCACACAGTTTGGCTTCATCAAGGGGAGGTCATGTCTGCTAAATTTGGTTGACTTCTTTGAGACAGTTACCAAAGCCATGGATGAAGGGAAGACTGCGCACATCACCTACCTTAACCTGTCCAAAGTCTTTAACACTATTCCCCACTCGGGCATAATGGATAAACTCTCTCAACTAGGCATCAGTCCATATGTTTCCAGATGGGTAGCATACTGGCTCACTGATAGAACCCACGTAATCAAAATAGGAAGCCACCTCAAGCAGTAGTCACGTAACAAGTGGCATAACCCAGACTTCGGTCTTGGGGCCTCTGTTATTTGGGATATACTTTTCTGAGGTGCAGGCCAAAACCAGTGTGCTATGGCTGACCATGTTTGCAGATGACTGCAAGGTGGGTGCTGTCATCAATTCCCCTAGTGATGTGGACATCCTCCAAGAGAGTCTCACTCTGACAAATGACTGGTGACAGAAACATGGCCTCAAGGTGAATAAGAAAAAATGCATCATCATCCAAATTGGGAAGAGTGACAGCCCCACAATTTATCACATTAATAACAACATCCTAAGCACTCAATCAGTCATGAGGGATTTGAGCATCCAGGTTGATAGCAATCTGACTTTCGACCACCATGTTGCTTTTCATGGTATGGAAAGCGTTCTACATGGCCCACCTCATAAGTAAGTATATCTCATCCAGGAACAAGGAGGCCATAACATCTCTGTATTCTTCCCTTATAAGGCCAGTTATTGAGTGCAACACCCCCTTTAGCATGTACCTCGCAAAGCACATGCAGCAGCTGGAGAGACCACAGAGGTTCCTCACCAGGAGAATCCAGGGCCTCAAACATTTACCATACACAGATAGGCTAAAATCCCTATCCCCTCTACTCAGCTTCATACAGACTCCTCAAAGGTGCCCTTTGTCTGGCATACAAGGTGATCATGGACTCCACCTTGATGGTACTGCTGCATATCCGCAAGTCAAGCTCCACTCGAGTAACCTGCATGTGTGGCCTCAACCTGGTCTGTAACTTCAACAGGACTTGTTGGTGGGACAGATTGTGTCCCAGAGACTCCCTTATCTATGGAATAGACTCCCTCTCCACATCAAGCAGAGTACCTCTTCACCCCTTTTTAAGCACAACCTGGATAACTGGATAGAAAACAGAAAATATACCCCTGTGATTCTAACCATATCCCTGCTGGACAGGGGCATTGGGTGCTGATTTGTCTAAACATGGGCTAAACTCTTGGCTAGGCTTATAAGGGCCTCAGGGCCAATAGCCTAGTAACCTCCTATGATCCTATGATCCTATAACATGCAAGCAATCAATATAAACTTACCATTAAATAATTCTTTGTTCCTATGTATGAGAACTCAATTTAATGTTATGCAATTACACCTGCCTTTTTATAGCAAAGGAAATTAGGTAATTTCATAACCCTTGCTTATGAAATTGAATGATGCACTGGAATGATAATATATAGAAATGTTTTGTCTTATAAAAATAAAATGTATGCTTTGCTTGGGATACATCTTTGAAGGTTTTCTTTTCTGTTTTGCCTTGGTTCTCTAAATTAATTATCAAAAAGCTCTAGGAAGGATGAAGTCCGAAATAAAATGCTCTTTCATGCTCTGAAACTGTAGCAAGCAGCTTGCTACAAATGTAAATGTAGTTTACTACAGTTAAAACACAAACTGAGTGGTTTAGTGCTTCAGCCATGACCATAAATGCAGTACCAGTATTTATTTAAACAAATGATGGTATTGCACTCATATACAAATAGCAATTCACCCTTAACAGTTTGTGCCCATGGCAGTCACCTCGTTTGCCCTGTCCTAGTTACAAATTTTATTTTACTTTCTTTGTGCACTGAATGGTTCTCTGCATATTTAATCTGTATTATCATTGTGCTCTTTATTATTTAAGTGAAGTGCTTACTATTTTTATTTATATTTGTACTATTGTTATTTACTATTGTTTATTATTTGAGAAGAGGGTTATCATTATTCATCACTATAAGGTGATAAAGCTATAGTTTCTATTTCCGGTTACATAGCTCAGTAGTGCACACTAGCTCAATAATTGGTACTGTGAGTGTGTGTGTGTGTGTGTGTGTGTGTGTGTGTGTGTGTGTGTGTGTGTGTGTGTGTGTGTGTGTGTGTGTGTGTGTGTGTGTGTGTGTGTGTGTGTGTGTGTGTGTGTGTGTGTGTGTGTGTGTGTGTGTGCGTGTGTGTGTGTGCGTGTGTGCGTGTGTGCGTGTGTGCGTGTGTGTGTGTGTGTGTGTGTGTAAATAATCCTTTATTTGCAATGCAAGTTACCACGGGTGAGGTTTACTAGAAGATACTATGGTACAGACAGATACAGAGAGAGAGAGAGTGAGAGGTGAGAAAGAGGAGGCCTGGGGTACTAGCCCAAATGTACGGTTCTGTAAATGATCAGTGTCCATAGTGTCTGATTTTTGAAGTTTAAACTCAGGACAGCAGTTCAAATTCCCATTATGCTCTTGGGGGCTAGGTTATATTTGGTGTACTGGTTACTGAATTAAACTTTTGCATAATTGTTATTAATGCACCTGTTAAATACCAGTGGTTTAATAAGATAGACCATCATTCTGGCAGTTATCAGACCCATTTGGGGCAGTAGAGTATATCTAAGGACCATAATGTCTTGACCTTCACATATCTGTGTGCCAGATAACTTTCTTATTTTGGTAGCAGCTGCAGACAATCCCTTAGTTTCCCTGTGCTGGGTTTCAAACCTCATCTGTGCCAGCCAGTCATAAGAATTTACTGGTAGGGATATTCAAACCCTATTAGTGATACCTGGTCATCAAAATTATGCAAACATTTTCAGCTCCTTTATAAACACAGTCTTATAGCCACTTTTAAATGCACATCCAGTGTACAGTCTAGTAAGAAACATTACGGCTTTCGGTCGTTCACAAGATAATCAGACATTTTTATATTAATCAATATTATCTAAATTTACCATAACATGTCTCCAGGAAGGACCACTTTTGCACATAAAAAAGACAGGGAAGGCATTAAGAAAGAATACCCCCACCCCTGCTATATTAAACCTGCAGATAAAGTGCAACACTAACTAACATCAAACACTGATAACTTTTTGTTTAACTTTTGCATGTTTAAGAAAATAAACCTTTGATTTCTAGAGAGCACAAGAAACAGCTTGAACTTGTCTGAGAACATAAGTACAGTGAGTTGGTGAGCAATTTCATTACAACACTATCTCTGTAGTTGTATTTATTGGTTTTATTACAGATAAAAAAGTTAGTGTTTTGTGTGCTCTATAAGTAGTAATAGTTTATCTTCTTTATTTTGCCTTTTTACCACAGTTTATTTCACTTATTTTACATTTTCAATATTACAGAAATTCTCACCCAAACTAATTCCTATGACAGCCATAATGGTCCTTGTTGCTCTAACCGCACGGATGTAGGTGAAAATAACATGAAAACAGTAGTAGCAGTATATTCATTATTCAAGGTATGATTTCTATCACTTTGACCTATTTATCCTCTCATTTATCAATCACTTGAATAAGAAATATTCCTTTTTGTACCATTTGGAGTCATACGTTTTACTGCAAAAACACGTTCTCATACATTTTCATGTCTAAACTTAATTAATTGACTTGGTGACCAAGCACAGAAAAAAACACACAGACAGGAACAATAATACAAAAAGAGTGAATGGGCAGAGTTCACCTCTAGATCTATGAGGCAGAGATCTTAACATTTAAGCATGGGTTACTCAAGTGAGAGATTTGCATAGTATTCAGCTAATATTTCATTAAAAACACTTTATTTTTATTGTTTTTCTTTTTTTTCTTTTTGTTTTATTTTTACTTTTCTTGGTAGCAACTATTTGAGTTTCTCAGTTTAGATCAAAAACAGCAAGAAACAAATCCACTGATATTTGCAAGAATGTAAGAAACAAAAGAGATTAATCCTTGTTTTTACTGTTATACCCCACATTACAAACTTCATGTCTTTTAAGATATTTGCAGCCTAGGACCCAGAAATGTCTTAAAATGCGAATAAACCTGTAGTTCACATTAAACTGTGAAACTCAAGATATATATATATATATATATATATATATATATATATATATATATATATATATATATTGGCATAGAAATTACCTTGAAAAAGTAAAGAAATCTGGCCATACTACTGTAAGATGGCAGGGTGCAAGTAGCAATCTTGTTAGAATTGTAGCCTGAGGCAAGCAAGTACCATTAGGTGAAATACATGCTCATTTCATGGAGATGGCCTTGGCTTTGAACCATTCTGATTTGACATATCTGACAGATCAAACTGATGCAGGCTTCAGATATTGCTCATATATACTTTATCTTAATATATTCAAATTAAGCAATCTGTCATGTCAGCCAGAAAAAAAAACTACTTAATGCTTCTGTTCCTCTTTTTTCCCTAATTTAATATCTCTAGTACATTAAACAGCGAGACAGTGGTCTAAAATGACAAATTATTGCTTGCAATACATAAACTTCATGCCGTGCTGGGCTTTAAAATGACATTGCCATTATCATGATAAGTCAGAGCTACAGGACAAAAAATGCTAGAACGTCAGACTCAGTGAAGATTATCTGATTACAAAAGCTAAAAAGCACACCCACCACTTAAGGTTTTGTTATCCTTTGTGTTACTAAATGAGATACTTACATACTGAGTCTTTGTAACAGATGGAGTTACAAAGCAGAGTGACACCAGCTTTTGCAGAACCATTAAGCAAGTGTTAAAACACTTTGTAAAGTACTAAAAATGTTCTGCCTCCCTCTCTTTGCTGTCCTCACACATAGTACGTTTTTCTCTTTATTTCTCTCTATTGTGTTAAGTGCTAAAAGTTACAATTGCATTTTCTATCATTAAATTACATTGGCCTAAAACTTTTACTAGCCAGTGAAACCTATTTGATGAAACCGGTAGATCTGATTCAGAAGTGTAACTTTGGTAGGGCAAAGAGATCAGCTACCCAGGTTGCAAGCTGTCAGGGGGTGCAATTAGCAGATGTTGATGGAGCAGGAGTGCAGTGTTAGCAATGGTTTATGAAGCCGCAAGGATATCACAACCTCATAAGTGAATGCCAAAACTGCATTTGCAGTCATGGTCGAAATTTATGAGGTAAGTGTACAGTAGTAACTGGAGCAAGCTGCCTGTTACAGTTTTAGCAGGCAAATTGCTACAGTTACAAATGGAAAAGAGTTTTATTTGTCTCTTTGGCTTTAATTGTTTATTTATTCATTTAGCAGTTTTTATGCTTATTTTATTTTTGCTCCAAACGTTTAAGTTTAGGATGACCCAGTTTGGGAATCTAGATGGGGTATCAGATAAGCTAGGTAGAGATTTGATTTGATTCAGAACTATGAGTTCTCACAAAGGTTGGGATTCATAGAACTGTGTTTTGGGTGGAAAACAAGCAGAAACAATACACATTTGTGCAAATAAAAGGCACGAATAACTTAGCAGGTACAGGTTGTTTGAGTAGGCAAATATGTGAAAAGTAAGAATTAATACAAAGTGGGAGGAAATGTTATAAGTGAAGCACAACAATGAATTCAGGAATATGCATGGTTGGGAAAGGTAACTGTCTTTGACTCTCTTGTGTGAGTCTCTTGCAAGAATGTGTATGAAATTTATAACAGCCAACATGAATAGGCACCCGCTGTCGCAAGCTGCTGATATGTGCTGCACAGTAACAACATATATCACATGCCAAAGACTAGCCAATTGGTATTTAGCTATCAAGGCAACAAATTGTTTCTGTTAAAATGGAGGAAGGAGGAATACAGGAAAGTATTAGCAAGCACAAGGAAGGTAAGGCACATATTTTGGGAAGCTGCTCCCCCATTTTGTCTATCTATCTATCTATCTATCTATCTATCTATCTATCTATCTATCTATCTATCTGTCTATCTATCTGTCTATCTGTCTATCTATATATCTATCTATTTGTGTAGATAGATAGATAGATAGATAGATAGATAGATAGATAGATAGATAGATAGATAGATAGATAGATAGATATGCATGTATATGTGACCGAGAGAGAACAAGAAAATAATATAGATGTCAAAAGCATGATGGCGAGGAAATGACAGGAAGGATAGGCAGCACAGGGTACACTAACACACTTGAAAGAGTAGAACAGAGGAGAATGTACACACATTAAATAAGACATGTGACACACACTAACAAACCAGAGGGCAGGCAAGGTTCAGTGTAGGGTGCAGTATAGACTGCATGCTAGCTGCTGACTGGCCTAGATAGGTATTACAGGGAGACAACAGATGGAGATCCAGGCATGGAGTGGCCACACCTGCTTCTAGTGGCCTGATGGCAAGGACCAGCTCTCTAGTGAATCAAAAATCCACTGGACAAGGGGTAGGTGTGCAGGGTTTACTATCAACATGTCACCATACAAACAATGTTGAATCAGCTGAATGAATTCAAACAGACCACGTGATGCCCATATAGGAGCTCAGGTAAGTGAAACTCCTACATCTCACATCATGTTTTTTCAGGGGCCCATGCCCCACTGCACTCTTGTGGGGGGCTGTGTTCCCCACACCTCCTGCTAACTATATAGTCCAACTCAGAGATTGCACTACAGTGAAAATATTGATGAATGTGCCAAGCCACACTGCACCACAATCTCAATGCAGTATGTTGAATTCATATCAGCAAATGCACAGTAGAATTCACTGATATGAACTTTCGAACAAGGAGTGTTCAGCAACATGTACAATCGGACATCTGTCTTTTGATTTTCTGTCTGTGAGCATCTCCACTCGACTTTTTGATAGTAAACCATTGTGCAGTGATACAGTGTATCAACATCTTTTTCAGCCATCTCCTCACCACCTGCTCCAACTCAGGTCAAGCCAGCACAGGAGGGTGAAAGGTATACCTGGTGGAGAGGCACAAAAACCCACTGATGAGGTTGTCCCACTCTGTCTACCCATCTTAGATGCAGCCTTGGCTTAACCAGTGGTGGAAGACAGCTGATATGCTTGCGGCTTTAAGGTACCATTCTGACTTGCAGAAGGAAGACAGAAACTGAAGGGTGCCATCAATGATGATAAGCAGCAACTGGTACAGGATTCACAGTACAAGTTAATCCCCAAGGTTAGACGAATCCTGCTTTCTGTTACGACCATCAACATTCTCCTCTAACTCTGCCTGTATTGAAAGACAAAATAGGCATAGTACAGTTCTACATGTACATGCAAGCTGGCAGAATTCTTAGATGGTATCCTCCATCAGAGATGCAAACTATTCTACCATATATACATGTGTTGAAGTAGAGCATGAAATTATGCCTATAGCTACAAATTTACCTGCCCTGTAACATGTATCCAATTCCCAGTGATTTTCTTGTCTTCTGTTTGCCTGTGGATCCCATATCTTCTCCTCATACTGTGTGTGTTGTTGGATTTTTCATTGTATATGATGTCTGTTGCTGAAATGAGCCTGGGTCATAAATGAAAAGGTCATTTGTCCAGCTCACCTGCCCAGTTAACAAATGGAAAAATAAGTAAAATAAATGTGCCACCATTTCAGTTCTCAAAACATGCAGCAGGGAAACAAGAGTAACAGCAGTTCACACACCTGAAACACTATCTGATAGTACAGAAGTAGCAACTCTATAGGATAGAGCCTAGAGGAGGTGTAGAGTGTTCTATAGTACTGCAGTTAAGTATAATTCAACATAACATAAATGAGAGTCTGTATCTGGAAATAATCTATGGTGCCACTAATGTACCACTATTTGTCTTTGCTATATTTGCCTGTAACTTGTACTTGCAGTTATAAGACATGAAGCATCTGTAACTGAATATATAATACCATCTCCCTGTTATATCATCCCATGACAAAAGGACTGGTTCCCCCAGTCTGATCTATGCTTTATGTCGCCAGGGTCATATATATTGCGTGAACTAAGCTGGCCAGCAACATGAACCTGTCTATGTGTAAGTGTATCTGTAGAATGTCAGTGTACAATATCACAACTTTTTATCCATTCATTCAGTCATGACCTACAGATGCAGTTGTCTGCTATTTGAGCATCTGTTGTTGGTATACACACAAATGCAACCCCTGACAGTATAGCCCATCACCTTGTGTGAGCTATGCACTCCAGCGAGCCTTCACCATACTGTCTCTGAATCTCCCTTCACCTAATAACCTCTGTGGGTTATCTACCTCAGCATTATTCATGCACAGGTCCATCTTTGCCACTGCTCAAGTTTTGTGGCATTGTCAGTGATATATCTTTGGCCTCCAATGTCTTCCTAGCTCTGTCCAGCCCTCTTCTGTTGTGTATTGCTAAGCAAACTCCCAGTACTCAAGAGTTACCAGGGACTAATCTTAGACTAAAATATATATCATTCCATTAGCACAGAGGGCTCAGTTTAACAAGGCATTAACTCAGCTTAAAGTCTTATATGAAATATCTAACATGTTGACCACTGAGGATAGGTAAGCCATTATCATAAATATACTCTGTAGATGGGAATACTGCCTCTCTTTAGCTGCATTTCCCTTTACATACACAATATTGCACTCATTCAATCAGCTGAAAACACAATACATTTAAACACCTTGCTAACAAGCATGAGCAACACTTCATTGCTCTCAGCTCAAACAATAAGCTACTTTGTACAAATAGAACAACTTTATTGTTCAATATATTTATCAACAAAAGATCAAGCGATGGCTACTGTCCACTTTGTAAAAGCAGGAGGTACTGTCAGCCTTGGCAGGAGAAGTAGGGCAGTGGCTATATGACTTGTGCCATCACAGCTAGCTGGAATTTTCTAAATAACTATATGTCATTTGTATATTAAACTTATTTGTACAGATGCTTGCGCTCAAAATGTAGTTGTGAGGTTTGCTTATGTTAAAATGTATCAACAGTGCACTCTGCTGGAATGAAAAGGAATGTACATGTATTATTGTAACTGAATTAAATATATATGCTTTAATAGGGGGATACTGGGACTGCAGAGGCTAACCAGATAGGTTACTTTATGGAAAATAAGGGAAATGTAAATGAGTTGTTAAACCATTAAAATGTCACCCCACAGTGCTGAATAGGACTGAAGACAGTGGGTCTGGAAGAAGCTTTTGTTCATTAGCTCAATACAAAGAAGGGAAACCCCAGGCACTGCCATAAACATTTAGATGTGTATCGTAGTTGTCTATGCTAAATCCCTGTCTCAGCTTCAAAGGGGGATACTGTGAAAACCTAGAGTCAGGTGACTAGATGAGGTCATTCTGCAAGCCATCTTGGATATTATATTTTATGGGGAGTAATCTCTGAATATTGAGCATTCTATTTTGGGGAACCTGACTAGCAAGACTGCCCATATATTTCATTGTGCCTTGCTCTATCAAGTAAGTTATTAGGGAATAGCAATTCTCCTAATTTCAGTCAGGTATATATTGAAGCTTAGTTTAAAGATTATTTTTCTTTATTTGTATGAGTCTGTTCATCAATATTATTTCAATATTTCTTGTTATTTGAACTCTGTGGTTTACTGTAAATATATATTTAACATTTTCTTGTTCTTTTATTCTTTATTATTAAATATATTTAAGCTCTTCATTGTGGCTGGGCCTTTCTAGAAAATATTTAAGCTTTGAGAGTATTTGCACATATTTGTTTGGTAATAACTCTGGCCACTCCTGAAAGTCTTGCTGTTTGGTCAGCATTACTATATGTATTAATAGTAACTTCTCCCAGCATAATTTGATACCATTTTAAGAGTTTATTGTAACTGACTGGTGGCAGTGAAGCGAACTTATAGTCTGAGCAAAGTTGGTAGAGTGGCTATCTGTGCCAGCCTTTCCAAGGTGTGTATATGTGTGTGAAAATTAAATGTTAAAGAGTATGTGTGTTAGCTACTTTGGGCATGGACACAAAGCATTGGTATCACAGTGCCAGTGGGGAGCCTTACTGGGAAGAGGCAGCTAGGGAGACCCAGACCCTGGGCTGAGTGTTTGCCCTGTTTGCTCTTCAGGGAAATTGTGTTTGATGCAAAGAGGTCTGCATCTAGAAATACTTAGTGTATCCATTTGTATTCCAAGTGCACATCCCTCTCCAGTGTCAGTAGTGAGGATTTTGGCTCCTTGATTACTTGTCCAGCATGAGGATTTCACACACCATTCCTCAGCAGGCTGCAGTTTAGAACAGACCAAATTCACACCTGGTATATGTGAAAGAGTTTTCTCAAAAATAGTCTCAACTGTTTGAAAGAATTTCAGATCACATTAGTAATGTAGACAAACTACTGACTTTCAAGAAATCACTCAGAGACCATATTTTCAAAGAAAGCAAATGTAAGTGGTCTAAAGACATGAGCTAATGAAATGGTACACTAGTTCACAGGTTACACTGTAATGTTGGCTCCATTCAAAAATGTGCAGGTTTAGTCTACCTTAGGACAAGAGTGATGCAAATATAATTACCCCTACACACTTTTTTGCACAGTCGTGCAACACTCACAAACTGATTCCTAATCTATTTCACTGTAGTAAGACCTTATAGTACTACAAGTTGTGCAATATGGTTATATACAATTCTTTATTTATAATGAAGTTGGCACTGTATATTTAAGCATTAATAATGTATGCATTTTGTAAATATGGTGTCATATTTTAGTTAAACTCCACAGAAAATGTTTTCAGTTTGTTGACGCTACTTTTAAACTTAAAGAAAAAACAAGCGCTCCATTTTAAAAAAAAAAACATTATGGCTTTGAGACAGTCCACTATAACGCAACAGTCCTAGTATTAAAATAACTTTCCTGAAGAGGAAAGTAATAAAACATCAATACATTTAAGAAGATGTAAGTGTTTTTTTCCCCCAAAGGGAACTTATCCTTCCAGCAAAAGAGAGCTCAAGTTGACTGTTGATCCTCAAAAGTATTGTTTGGTGGTAATAAAGCTCTGAAGGGCTTTGTGCCCAAACTTGTCTTGTAGTCAGCTCATCTCAAGCTGTTTGGCAGTTTGGGTGCACAGAAGGTGCTCCGAGGCTTTAGAAGCTGGCTGGCCATTACTTCTTAGAGAGGATATAATCCATAAAGCTAAGGCTACTGCAGCAGTGATCAATATGATGAACATAAACTATTACATGCCTAGATAATAATAGATAGTGAACAAAGGTGAGAATCAAACTCTGTAGTATAAAACATATTTTATGTTGTGTTGCAGTGTGTGAAATTAATTAAATGTGTGAGTCATTCATACCATCAAATGATGGTGTGTGTTGCTTGCAGTTTTTAAAACATTTGTTTTACACACAAACCTGTTTATGTTTTAGCATTTTATTTATTTTACACTGAATGGGGAAGTGTCAATAGTTCATGCAACATCTCCAGTTCATGTAAAAATGTGAAAAAGGAGGTTGCTACTGCTGATGATGATAAAGATGAAATTTCTCCTGATTTTCACAAAGTGACTCTAGACTGACTTTTTCATTAGTAAATTTAAATGTAGGAATTACAGCAACTTGAGGTAGCATATATCTAAAAGGGAACTTCTAAACAAATAGGTACTAAGCCAAAACCAATACAATCAGACAGCACAGACAAATGACAGATTTCATCACAGTGCAGCTAGTATGAACCAAAGGAGAAATGGGATTAAAAAATAAACAAGAGCATTTAGCTATGACTTTATATGTATGTCTACCCTACCCTTAGGATAAACCTTCAGAACATGATAACCCTACAATTATGCAGCTAAGAATAATTAATTGCATTATTTGCAATCAAGTTTAAAGTCAAACATGATGCTACTTCAGCTGGGTTTAACACAGCCTGTACAAGCATCATGTGACATGAGATGCTGTCCAGCAAATCAAAGAATCAAACAGTTAGCATGCCCAAAGTGAAGTGACCCTCCCCACTTTCAGTAACATGACAGGCTGCAGCCACTCTAGACCATTTGTAAAACCACAGGACAACCAAACGTCTAACACAATTATGTCTGTAAACAAGGACAAAAAATGAACATGCAAAATATGTAAAAGCAGTATCTGCACAACATATATCCTAAACTAACCTGGACCTTATGCACAACTCCTTGCAAGTATAACCACGTAAGCTAAGCACCATAATATCTATATTCACTCCAGGGTACACACAGAGCTCTATGCCATGATCATCACAACTGTAAACTGCACTGTTCCCACTAAAGGTATCAAGTTGTCAACCCAGTTACCCAAATAATGCATCACCTGCATTCTCTAATGCCCTCCCAGGTGAGCAGTTATAAAACAGAATATGCATTGAGAAAGGAAAGTAAAAACAGTTTTACACACAGCAGTCTTGCATTATCACATAACACTTTTAAGACAATGCTATTACCATATACACTATAAGCTTTGAAAAGCACAGAGATTATGTAGCATTGTTTCTGAAAAAAAAATCTGTAGGAAATTTGGTCAGTTCTCTCACAAATGTATCGACATCTGTAAAAAGAGACCCATGTATTGTTGTGCAAGACCTATGGAGAAGATGGATATTTAGTACTGAATTTGAATGTCACTAAACTTATAGAACCTGTATATTTTTGTGCACTGTTTGGTACTTTTGTTCCTCAGTGGAGAAATTCTGAAACAGTCTCAGTAGCTACTGCTTTCCTAAAGCAAGTTTTTGGATATATAGAGTGCGTTATGTCAGCTTTTCCAAATAGTTTAAAAACAATACGTTTTACCTACTAGGAAATGACTGCAATCAATTACCATATCATAATGCGTGGCTACACTAAAAATCAGCATCTGCTGAATAACAAAAAACATAAGTAAAGATACTGAGTTACTGTTTTCCAGTCCTGGTTCTCCTCAACAATTGATCTACAACTCCTAATTACCTCTTTATGTAAACATTTGTTGTGTTAATACTCTACTTGCATTGTAATAAAAGGCAGTAGTACACCCATGTCCTAGAATGAGTGTGACCCTTTGTTTTGCTCAGTCTGCAAGTAGTTCCTTTCTCTTCTTTCTTTGTTCCTTCTCTGGGGCCCTGCTTCATCTGCACTGCTGTTAACAATGTGTAACCTGCACTACATCTAGTTAAACACCCTAATGAGCTGGGATGGTAGCACTTGGTTAGCTACTGCGCCTGATCTTTTCTTCTTCTCATGCTTAGCATGTTAAGGATGCCTCCACCTTTACTGACCATTTTTATCTTTACTAGTTACATTGTCTATCTTTATGCATATCAATAAAATGGATCTACTATAAGTGCTCACATGCTAGTAGTTGGCTACACACTTGCTTGCTGCCACTTGCTCCATCTGGCAAGTTCCCTAACTCCTACTAGCCCATACTTAGTTAATTACTAAGGTCTCTCGCAACCCAATCCCAATAAACTTCATAGCAATATCAGATCCCTAACTCTAACCCTAAAACTCCCAGCCAGTCCCTAACAGTAAACACACCAATTGCCTCTTCAATTTTAAAGTCAAAATAGTTTCATAACCCTAAAAACTCCATTTCCAGTCTCTACCCCCAAACTACATGCCCACTTGCTTAAATTAAAGTCCTCAATCCCTAACCCTAAATCTCTCCTCCCACTCCATAGACTTAAAACTCCCTTCAACCTTCCTAAACCTACAGCCACCCCATTTCAAAACCTAAATCCCCTTCTCATCACTGCATGCAACCTTGACCATCACTTCCACCCCTCCCACTCCATTCCCATGGATGCCCGTCTCACCTTGCTCAAACTCAG
>NC_056725.1:253427029-253447029 GCF_019279795.1 Protopterus annectens
CTAATTGGCTTACTGATAGAACCCACTCAGTCAAAATAAGGGAAGCCACCTCTAGTAGTAGACCCGTAACGAATGGTGTACCCCAAGGATCAGTCTTGGGGGCCTCTACCATTTGGGATATACCTTTTCTGAGGTGCAAGTCAAAACCAGTGGTCTGTCGTTGGCCAAGTTTGCAGATGACTCCAAGCTGAGTGCTGTCTTAAATTCCCCTAGTGATATGAACATCCTCCAAGAGGGCCTTACCCAAACTAATGGCTGGTGCCTGAAGCATGGCCTCAAACTGAATGCCAAGAAATGCATCATTACCCCCTTTGGGGAAAATGGTGCCCCCACTAATTAACACATTAATAGCAATGTACTAAGCATGCAATCAGTTGTGAGAGACTTGGGCACCCAGGTTAATAGCAACCTGACCTTTGACTGTCATGTTGCCTTTGTTATACGGAAGGCTTTCTACATGGCCCACCTCATAAGTAAGGGTATTTTATCCAGGAACAAGGAGGTCATAACATCCCTGTACTCCTCCCTTATCAGACCCATCATCGAGGACAATGCCTCCTTCGGCATGTACCTTGCCAAGCACATGCAGCAGCTGGAGATACCACAGAGGTTCCTGACCAGAAAAATCCAGGGTCTCAAACAACTACCCTATACATTTATGCTAAAAGCCCTGTCCCTCTACTTAGTCTCATACAGACTGCTCAGAGGTGACCTGTGTCTGGCATACAAGGCCATGTCAGACCCAGCCATGATGGAGTTGCTGCATATCTGTAATTTAAACTCCACTCACACAACCCACACCCAAGGCCTCAGCCTGGTCTGTGAGATTAATAGAACTTTTTGGTGGGATAGATTTGTGTCCCAAAGTCTCCTCCATCTGTGAAATAGACTCCCTCTCCATGTCAAGTAGAGTACCTCTCTAGCCCTCTTTAAGAGGAACCTGGATGACTGGATGGGAAACAGAAAATACACTTCTGGGATCCCACCTGCATCCCTGCTGGACAGGGGAAACAGGTGCTGACTTTGTGGGAACATGGGCAAAATTCTTGGCTTGGCTTATAAGGGCCTCTAGGCTAATAGTCTAGTATCATCTTATGAACCTATGACCATTCACTTTCTTTTCTTAACTCATCTCCTTCAGTTAGTATTCACTAGCCTCTTTATCAGTTTATCCTAAATTCTCCAGTCTTTATCTTGAAACCTGTCAAATTAACGCTCACATATATTACATTCCTGAGTTACCCTCACCCATCTGCCCCCCTAAATCCAACACACATATCACACTTTCATATGTCACATCTAGGCATTCTCCTATTCATCCACCAGCTATCAATGTGAATAAACCAACCCCTCTATCCAATACATTACATACCAAAAGTTCCTTATAAAACCCAATCCATTGCCTTTGCCTTTAAGCCTTGAAAGCAATATTGGAGATAATACTTAAGACTGCTGTTAAGCCAGAAGACAAGCCTTAAAACAAGTCTTTAGCATTAATGTAATTTTATTTCATGCTTTCGTCAACAGCAATAGACTTCTTCAGAAATGAATTACACAAAAGTACATGAGCTTAAACACTTGAAATAAAATCATGTTAACAAAATTTACATGCGTTTAAATATTTGAAATAAAATCATGTCAACCAATCACAATCAAAATACAATTAAAAATGTTAATTGCCACTCTAATTAATCCTTTAGCATCTAAACTCGTTTAGCCAATGTATAGTCCTTTAGAAAACATTTAATATTTATGGTGTCATTTAAACCTGGTGATTTGTCTGCCTCGAATCTTACTTGGCATTCAATTTCTTTTTGCTCCACCCGATTTTTCTGAAACTATCATGCTGATAGCAGTATACTATGGGGTGTATATTACGTTATCCAATTTTTAAAAGTTTGAATGTTCTATGGTTGACGCCATATATGATCGAACTTTTAAAAGTTCAAAAAGTTAAAAAAAAAATTAACAGAAAAAATCCTACCTGACCATTTTAAGCAGGGGTGGGGGGCAAGCTCTCCTTAACTCTCCACACCCATCGCTCTTTAAATATACCAACTCTGAGATCGCACTACAGTGCAGGAAAGGGAAATCCTCCCATTCTGCACTGTACGGAGATCTCCATTGAAATGTTCAAACTTTTAAAAGTTCGATCATATGGTGTCGACCATATGACTTTCAAACTTTTAACAGTTCGATAATGTAATATATACCCTATACTAAGCACACAGTCAGTGGTGAGAGATCTGGGCACACAAGTTGATAGCAACCTTAACTTTGAACACTATGTCTCCACAGTGCTAAGAATGACATTTTATATTACTCATCTCATAAGTAAAGACATTGCCTCCAGAACAAAAGAGGTTATACCCCCCCCCCCATAGTCTTCCCTCATCAGGCCAGTAATACAGTACAACCCACCAGCTGGAGAGACCACAAAGGTTCCTTACAAAGAAAATTCAGGGTCTTCAAGATCTACTTTATGCGGACAGACTGAAATCATTGTCACTTTACTCTGTGTCACACAGACTGCTCAGAGGCGACCTGTGCCTTGCAAATAGAGCAATCTCTGACCCAACTTTAATGGAAATACTGCACATTTGCAAGTCAAATGGCACACAGATCACTCACTCAAAGGACCTTAACCTGGTATGTGACATCAATAGGACTTGCTGGAGAGACACTTTTGTCTCACAGAGCTTGCCCCACCTTTGGAACAAGATTCCTATTCATGTTAAATAAAGCCCCTCGTTGGCCCTATTTGAGTGTAATTTGGATGACTGGATGGGTAACCAGAAATTCAGCCCAGAGTTCCACCTGTGTCCATCTTGGACAGGGGCAATAGGTGCTGATTTTCGTGTATGCTTGAACCAGACACCCTTGGGAACACGGGATGAACATGCATAGACCTGTAAGGGCCCTGTGGCCATTAGCCTAGTAACCTCCTATGATCCTATGATCCTATAATCCTTCAATTCCATGGTTGTGCTGCTTGCGGTTTATATATAAAGGGCCCGATGTGACGTTAGAACATTTACAGCACACTATAAAAATACCTGGAAGATATATTTGCCAGAATAAAGGGATAGTATACAAAGCTTTGTGTTTAAGCTGTCCAAGTTACTATACAGAAATGAGCACTAGGAAGGTGGACACCAGGATAAAGGAACATCTTTATTATATTAAAACAAAAATTGAAAATAAGGCCCTATATAAACATACTATTAGGTACAGTAATTATAAGAAGTTTTTCTTTGCAGTGGTAGAACACATTCCTTATGATTTAAGGGAAGAAAATTATAAAAAATCAGGTGGAGCAAACATAAACTGAATGGAAAGTAAGATCAGAGGCAGACAAATCACCAGTTTTAAATGATACCATTAATATTAAATGTTTTCTGAAGGTCCATAGGTTGGCTAAATGAGTTTGGATGCCAAAGGGTTAAATAGAGTGGAAATTAACATTGGATGTGTTTTTTTAATTGTATTTTTATTGTGATTAATTAACATGATTTTATTTTAAGTATTTAAGCTAGTCTACTTTTGCATAATTAATTTCTGAAGAAGTCTATTGCTATTAACAAAAGCGTGAAATAAAGTTATATTAATGCTAAAGAGTTTATTCAAGGCTTGTCTTCTGGCTTAACAGTAGTTTTAAGTAGTTCGGCTTTTCCTGGTTAGGGTTCTCCACAGGAGATCACCGGTCTGCTTATGACTGTCAGTGGATTTTTACAGTGCCGAGTTGCCAGCCCGGTGCCCAACCTTCAGAGAAGGCACACACACACACAGACTCACGCACCTACCTGCATTTCTTTTAACATTCAGTCGATTGCAGGGAAGACATGCAGACTCCACACAGAAAGAACTCCCGCTGAGAATAGAGCCAGAAAGCCTCTTGCTGTGAGGCAACAACACTAACCACTGCACCCCCATGGCCGATCAGATATTTTGTTGTTTTATACCATTGTTTGGAGACTGTTCCAGTTTTTATTTTAGTATTGAAGATAACTTTACGTATACCATGTTTGCACCCAGCCACTGTATGATGCCTTTGTTATTGCTGGCAGCATCAAAAACATATTGGAAAAATGTTTTTCCTTCCTCATCATTTATTCCACTGCCTTTACTGTTATAACAAGATCGTGGATAAGATAATATACCTTAGTCACAACTTACCTAGATAGTCATACACATTCACTGCCTTACTAGGTAAATAAGTCTGTTGTGTCACATTCCTTTACACATACAACCCTTCTAAAAAGCAAATTGTCATAATGACAGAGTCCTTTAACTGGGTCATAGTTTGCATCACCACCAATAACTCCTATCCCATTTACCTAGCAGATGCATAACAACTTCCTCTTTCTTCTCCAGAAAAATTACAAAGCCTTATCCTGAATTTACTTCAAGCCTAATAAACCCTACAGAAACTTAATCATTTGTTGGAAATTTCAATAACAGCTTTTTAGGACTATCCCAGTAAGACATTTAAAAGTTTCTCCTAGAGCATAACCTCAAAGAAATTATTACAAGCTACAATAGACTCAACTGTAAAGCAACCACACCCTTCTTGGCCTAGTTTATATCTTCTTCTTTTGGCTTTTCCTGGTTAGGGGTTGCCACAGCAGATCACCTTGTCCACTCATGATTGGCAGTGGAGTTTTATGGTGTCGAGTTGCCAGCCTGGCACCCAACCTTCCACAGAAGGCACACACATGCTCACGCACACACTCACACCTAGGGCCAATTTAGAGTGTCCAATCCACCTACAGCATGTCTTTGGGATGTGGGAGGAAACCGGAGCACCCGGAGGAAGCCCACGCAACCACAGGGAGGACATGCAGACTCCACACAGAAGGCACCCCAGCCGTGGATTGAACTGGAGAACCTCTAGCTGTGAGGCGGCAATGCTAACCACTGCACCACCGTGGCCGCCCCTTGGCCTAGTTTATATAAATATTCTTAACAAAATTTCATCTTTTAAAACCTTAGTCCCATCCTTAAAGGATCGCTCTCCAATTAACTTTTACACTCATCTTTTATTTCCCCTGACACATAAAATTACCATATTCTATGCAAAATCACCAAAATGCATCATAAATCTAAAACAAGGACTGGATAAAACTGTCTGGACTTGGGTCCACTTTGTAAATTTGAAATACTGAAATCTCGAATTTCAGTATTTTGAACTTACAAAGATGCATACTCACATTTCCAAAACCAGCAGAAGTGCGAAATTCAGAATCCTGAAGCACGGACATTTTAAATTTCTGCTTCCGGTGGTATGGTATGTGGATGTTTGGGTTTAATTTTGGTAAATGTTTGTGTGTAAGTATATTAGTTAGGGGTTTAGTGTGTGTAAGTGTGTGTTGTGACTGCTATGTATGTGTTGGAGGGACTGTAAGATGTGTGTGAGTTTCGTTTGTGTTTCTGTTTGTGCGATCTCTGAGTTAGAATATATAAGTAGGGAGGGTGTGTAGTTTAGATGAATTTGTTTGATTGTGGGGGGAGGGTTTGTGTATGTTTATGTGTGTATTGTATGTGAAGCATAATTACAGGATTTTGAATTTCGCAGTTGTGTGTTTTCGAATTTGTGAGTTGTGGTTGGGTTTTCGGCTTTGTGGTTTCGAAATACTGAAATTCAAGATTTCAGTATTTCAAAATTCCGTAGTGGACCCCTGGACTTACATACTTTAGTACACAAATGTCTTGTTAGCTACCTGTATTTTCACTGAAAAGTAACTTTTACTTCAGCAAAAATATTTTTCTATTTTATCCAATAAGCTCTGGAAGCAAGAGGTTCACACCACATAAAATGTTTTTTTGCACAAACACACAAATTGTACAGATGAGCAGTTTTGTCACAAATGCGTAGAGACTTCATCATATAAATACAGAAAATAATGCTACTATTTAAAAACTTGCAACAAGTCATGTGACTGAGTCCACCAAAAAATTAAAGAAACATTAACCATCTTACAGAAAATTACTTAAAACACAATATCCGAGCCTTAAAAACATCACCTTCATCAATATTAAATGAATAAATATAAACAACTAAAAACATCTAAAACACACATCTAAAATATACTTCAAGTGCTAACAAACAGGAAATGGAATTTGTACCATTAATGCCTGATGCACAACCTGCATTTAAGCTTAGTTCCCAGACAAGCTCTTTCTTTTCCAATATTAAACCCCAGGGAGCCCCACGCCCCCATTTTCAATATGCTGTTCAGCTATAACAAATTTAAAAACATGGTCAGGATAAATATTAATATGATTAGCCAGAGCATTTTTTTTCATTATTTTTTTTTATATCACTTAGAATTTAATAAAGCCTATATGTTTTTTTCTGTGTAGGCATCTCGTCACGCTGCTTACATGGGCCCAAACATTTTTAGATACAGTAAGCTCTGCTGAGCAGTGTGCACAAATGTACCAACACAGAAACATCCATGGCATGCAAATCACCTCATAAGCAGGTGAATCTCATGCAAATGAGGCAGGTAGAGTGATCCAACAAGCAGATAGGCATCTGTCCAGATCCTGTATCAGTGACCTTAGTGTTCGTGAAAAAATTCCATGTACAGGAGTGTAGACAGACCAAAGGGGTAGTAAAAATGTAGATATATGAACAGAAATCTCCTAAAAATGTAATACCACATGCACATATAAGCAAAATTATTATCCTGTATGTTGGAAAAATGAAAGGAAATAAGTTAAATTATTTTTTTACCATGCTGCAGTGAGCAAACATGATTTAGAAAAAATTAAAAAAAATGGAAAAAAAAATAATATTATGTGACAGAAATGTATTACAGGACCTTGTGTGGAGTCCCTACAATGGCGCAGTGGTGCTGTTGCTAACATGGTAGGGCCATGAAGCGTGTAGTTTCCAGGCTGTGAACACAGATACCTATGCAAATGAGGTGGCATTACTGAATAGTAGAAAGGAGTAATTGTGTCCACATAACCCTTTATGTAGGCTTAGACCCATATTGCTGTTAACACAGAATGTAGCTAATATTGGGGGGGTTGGGTGTCCACTGACTTCCAAGGTCATTTCAGTTTAGGTGCACATTTGTAGAGTGCACCGCCTGGCTGAGCATGTTCTTTCAGGGTGTATGTATCCACTAACTTCTAAGCTCTGTTTAGCTATGGCATGCATGTTTGCACGATGCGCCACCATACTGATGGTGTCTGAAAGCCAAATGTATTCAATTAGTTTTGACCCTTGTTTAAGCTAAAATAGGACCATTAAATGATGTTAATTATATTCTAGGCAGGTGGAATGCATCATAGTTAGCCAATCACACATTCTGCACCTACAGCAGAGCTCTTTAAAGTATGCATACACCCTACTTTCTGATTTTTCCCCAGTACTCTGGCCCATTGGAGTACAGACATGGGGATTTTAACTGATATAATGCTAGGGGCTGCTGCAGGTCTGCTACATCTGTGTGTGCTAGATGCTAAAGTTAGTGCTACTGCTGCTGCTGACAATAGACCTAGACAGAGAAGGATAAGAGTGTTCAGGCCCAGGGTAACCCTCCAGGACTTATATGAGTTGGAGATTGTAGAGTACTACAGGGTGGACAGGGAAATGCTACAAATACTCACTGAGCTCTGACACCCTCAACTCAGACCCAGAGCTAACAGAGGGGAGCCCATTCCAGTGGAAACAAATGAATGTGTAGCCCTTAGGATACTAGCTACATGTACTTTCCAAAGACCAACTGGGGACATGATGGGGGTCTCACAGGCATCAACAGCCATGGTACTGCATCAGTTCTTGGATGACATGTTACCACATGCCAGTGAGCACATTTATTTTCCCCTCGGCTGAGGTGAGGGCCAGCATTATGCAACACTTCTACCATGTAGCACACTACCCTGAGTTACTGGGTGCCATAGATTGCACACATATACACATCAAGGCATCACCCGGTGAGGAGGGTAGAATCTGTGTCGACCACAAGATGTACCACTATATTAACTGCCAAGTCACATGCAATGCCCAGGTGATTATCATGAATGTGTGTGCTGGCAGCCCTGGCAGTTATCACAACTCCAATATCTGGCACTCATCACAGCTGTACCAGATGTTTACTGGGGTGGGAGGCATCCCACACGGTCATTTACTGGTGGATGCTGGCTACACATTAGAACTGTGGATGATGACCCCCAATAGAAATTCACACCCACCCAAGAAAGAATGACATAATGAGGCACACACACAAACTAGGAGCATCATAGAGCTTGTGTTTTGGCTTCTGAAGTCACAGTTCTCGTACCTCGATATATCTGGTGGAGCCCTGCAGTACTCTCCAGCCATATGTGCACATATGTTCACAGTATGTGCTATGCTATACAATCTGATCCTGTGGAAACAGCTGCAACAGGATCAGCAAATAGAAGGGATGCACAGCCCCTCACCAGTGCCTTGGTCACCACCATCACAGAAGGACTTGGAGGATGAACCCCAGATGATATCCCTGTAGGCAGATGTAGACATGCCCAGTACTCCCTGGCCATGGCTAAGAGACAACCCATAGCACATTCACTGATAACCTAGGGCCATAGGGACTGACACCTTACTTCTACTCACATACATATATTAAAGTTGATGCCAGGCAACTTACACAATCTGTACCTATCAATGTATTGACTGTGTACTGCTTGCATCAGACAGAGTCAGCCCTGAACTACAGTTCTACCAATGGCTGCATTCACAAGGTAAGTCTCTAACCTACACTCTACTCGTAAGGATTACTATAATATGGTATTGCGTGTATTTATCTGCTACATTTATGCAAGGAATATAGTAGGTTATTTGGACAGAAGTAACATCCACATGGGACTACAGATACCCAGTCCACTAGTATGTGTTTCTTAATATTCACTAGGCCTCATGGTTGGAATAAGCACTATATCAGTCAAGGCAGATGTTAAACAGTGGGGTCACATGACAGTTGGACTGCTGAGTATCCCAGCAGAACATGTGGTGTTGCTCCCCCACACCCAACACAGCAACTTCCCCATATAACTGCTTTAACAGTAGGTCATGAATGATATATCAACAGTACAGGCAAACCCAGGGCAGTAACATAGAAATCGAGCACACATGGCATGTCTCACTTAACACAGGAATAACAACATACATATTTATGCTGTTTATTATGTCATGAATGACTCTTCTCTATCTGGCAGCTTGTGTGGCTCAGTGGACTAGGGAAATTAGCATGGGTGATGGTGTTCATGTTTCAAGTCTGGAAGTATCTACATGTGAGGTATTATTATGTTGGTGTTTTCACAGACTGTCAGTCTGTGTGTGTTGTAACATTATGAACCTCTGTCATATATTCATTACATCAGACAGCTGGAGAATGCCATGGGCATTTTGAGTGAAGTGCAGTACTGCAGAAATAAGGACAGATGTCATTGTCTGTAACATAGAAAATCCCAGACTGGAGTACAGGTAGGTAAGGGCTATAGTCAGTTTATAAATACTGACAGTCCCATTGGGCATGCCCATAAAATGAGTGCAATTCTGCTCTCCCTTCATCAAAATGTCCAGTTATGTATAGATATGTCTGTACATACATACATATATGTATACATATCCGTCTACTACTATTTCTCTTTCACATACATAGTATACCTATCGCTATGAATTTATATATATATATATATATATATATATATATATATATATATATATATATGTGTATATATATATATATATATATATATATATATATATATATATATACTGCATATATAAAGATACATCTCAGTCTCTCCCCATATATCTACATAATCTACATAACACATATACATATCATACACACAGACAGCTACACACACACACACACACACACACACACACACATATATATATATATATATATATATATATATATATATATATATATATCCCTGTCACATACATAAATATGGGTGCAGATGTCTGTATTGTACTACATACCCTAATAATGGTAAGCAAAGCTGTTCTACCACTCATCTATAATGTTGCTCAAAGGATCCAAAATAAAGGTTCAACAGTACATAATGCACTTACTAACAGACCCCTGTGCCTGCTGGGTGTCACCACATAGACAGCAACAGGTGAACAGGTGGTGCAATGTATAATGTGGTCTATGCAAGCATGGACAGGGCACATTGTTCCTGCCCATAGGCTTACCCATCCAAGTGCAACAGCCACATATGGCCATAATGGTAACTGTAGACACATAGCTAGGATGATAACAGTTATCTCACTGCTAGGATACTAGATGCAGATAGCAGTGTAAAGCAATATCACTCAACAGGCCACAGATGCTGTTCGACACAAGCCTAGTTTGTGTAATCCACAAACAGTTTGCCTGCAATCACTTACAAAACAGACATCAGCAGTGGTGTGTGAGATAAGTACTGTGATTCTATACTGTGTAAGACTAGATAGGTAGGAGTTCTAATCTCACTCCAAGCCACTTAGTGCATGTGTGCTGTATATCCCCCTGCAAAACAACTGAGAATTCCTCATTGATTATCAAACTGCAATGGTTATGCACTTTTTGGTCCTGTAAGTTGCTGCTGGCTTGCAAACTACCCTCTTCTACAAGGCCTGATGATGTTATCTACCTTAAGACTTCCAGCTGCCATTGTAGTATCACACTTAAGCCGTGGTGCATGCAATAAGTATTATAATCTATAGTGTGCAAGACTAAACAGATAGGGGTTTTAATTGCAATCTAGTCCCCTTGGTGTGTATCTGTGTGTATGTGTATTTCCTGATGGTATAAATCTGATCATTTCAGTAACTTAGAAAGTGGTAGGGTTTTGCAGTGTTTTATTTGTAGTGGGTGATGCTGCCCTCCAAATGCCTAACCACAACTAGGCCTGCTGATGTTATCAAAAATAACATGTCCTAAATTGATAGTACTAGCAGACATTAGGTGTGTTGCATGCATCACGTACTGTGATCTGTAGTGTGTGCCATTACATAGACAAGTGTTCTAATCTATATACAACCAACTTGCACTATGTGTGTGCCATGCTGTGTCCTGTAAACAGTAATTGGAAGTGGTGCTATCCTCAGTGTAGCCATGTTTGTGTGTGTGTGGCTGTTAGAGCATTTTACATTAGCTTATGGAACCATTGGATGTTTGAACTTCACTGGCATAATGGCCATATAGCTCTCACAATCCTAGACAACTTTATACCTTTATTTACATGATCAGTACATATTGCTTCCACCCAAGACGGACACAGGCAGAAGCCCTGTAGTGAAATTATGGTCGCCCAACCAATCATACAAATGGCATGTGCTGAGGTGCACTGATGTGTCATTAGTTTGCCATTAGTCAGGGTTCGGTTTCAAAGGTGTATTAAAGTCTGCTAGACAAATCTCTCTCACCAGCATGTATTATTAATGTTACATACTAGGTTAATGTCCTTACAGTGATTAATCCAGCTACTATGCCACCTACAGATATGCAGCATGTACAATCAAGCAGGGTCACACATTCCCCTGTATGTAAGGCAGATATCATCTCTGAGTAGTGTATATGCCATAGGCTACAATGACACTCATTCCAGATGATCCCCATTGAATACATACTGAAGATGTGAAGTTCCCTTGTGATGGACCATACTGTTGTGGCAATTGCCATTACTGCTTGGAAAGGTACATTACCAAATGACCTTTACACTCAGATATTGGCATGCTGATGGAAGAGTACATAGAGGTTATGAGTATGTCAATTATGGGTGACTGTGCTTTCAGCTATGACATATGGTTCCCATCATACCACTAGGGACACATGATGATCTCAGGCGCATTAGGTGTAAACCTGTGTGGCCAGGTCTGTGTGCCCAGTTCTTTCACCCCTGAGTATGTACATCACATGTTGCGACTGATGTACTACTTGCCAGGTACATAGGTGTTAGTGATGGAAATTATACTACATATATATTTGCATGTAGTTTATGGCCATTAGTCTGTCAACAGGCATTTGCTCATCAATACCCTCTTGTAGAATATTGACATACCTCACATACTCTGAGTGCTCACAGTTTGCAGCCGTCAGCCAACATTGTTAGCCACAGACATTCATGATTCGCTTGTATCGTGGTTAAATGGATTCCAAGCAGTAGAAGACCTGGGACTGAGGTCTGTTGAACACTGCTGCTTACAGATCAGCTATTGGAGGCAATTGTCCCTATATTGAATATGTGTGCCATCAATGGGCTACTAAGTGAACTTTACAATGATAGTACCATGGATGCCTATGTGGGTGCTTTGTAAATGATGCCTGAGTGGGGGATATAGTCGGATGGCTTGGTTTAGTCCAGGGGATTGTATGCCCTGATGTCCCCTCTCCCAGGTCCTTGATGACTGCCTCAGAAATGTCCACCATGTTTAAAAGTCATGATCTCCCTTCAGACATTCAAACTGTGCACAGTCAACTGTGTGTAGATCACATATATGTCTGCTGATCAGCTCCATGATGATTGTCCCTATGGGCATACAGATATGGATACTCAGGCAAAGAGGTATATAGTTCTGGTGGTCATTTGCCAATGACATGCAACTACTGTGCAAGATATAAGCCCTTCATGTAGATTAGAAGCCCTTTCTGATATGTTATGCTGGACATTACTGGGGTTAGGAGTCTACATCATCACAGAAGGTAGGTCTGTAGCAGGTATTTTTACATAGAGATGTCTGTGCTACAGGCTGCAGCTATTGCCACAGGTAATAGGCATAGTCAGAGAGTGTGAACACTTTGGAGGACAACAAGCTGTAACAGTAACTATGGGAGCTGTATCAGCCTTGTTGTAGAGGCAGAGCCAGAGTGAGAGTACCCATTCCACTCCAATTATGGCATGTGTTTAAGGTAAGTATGTTATGCAATGGTATCACTTACAGAGTTCTAGACAACATGTTTGTTGTGTCCTTGAGCAATATGAGGATAAATATAACATTATGTCCACCATTTGGGCAACTGGCAGGTCATGTGTTACAGTCTGGTACTCATTTTCAATGTGTATGGTGGCAGTCCTTGTTACAAGCAGGAGCTTCATATGTGCATGTTAGTTGTGCAGCTGTGCTAATCAGGTCATTGAGTATGAAAGGATTGTGTGCTGCACTGTGATATTACTGGGCCTCATTTGCATTACCTGAGTTAAAATCCTCTATGAATGCATATTAGTGTATGACCTGACACTTTATGCACTTATAGTTTTGCTATAGAGAAATGTAATGTGTATTCCTATCTGAAAGCCTGTGACTTCCATCAGTGAAAAGCAGACATTTCATTTGAAATGCATCGTGTGGATAAAAAGTGCATGACTTAGTCATTAATTGCTGGCTTCTCAATAACGTAATTTAAATGCTACATACCACTGGATTTGAACCCAGGACAGTGTGTGGCAAAATATACTGCTTGTAAGGCACTTAACAGACTAAGCTACTGAGTCACTGTTACAACATGTGTATTTGCAAGATATAAGTTCACACATACAGTCTGTCACATACTTTTTTACATTCATTATTATGTGCATGGCTTTATATGGATGTATTTCTGCACCAGGGTTCCAACTGAACATGTATTTTGGCATTAATGCCTTAGCAGGTGTATTTCTAAATGTTTCTGATAAAAGGGCACATTTACCTGCTATTAGAAACCTCACTTTCATCCATTATTCTGTGTTTGGCTTTTTAGTGATGCATACTTGCACCAGACTCCAAGGTACACTCCCATTTTTCCATTACCTTTAAGCAAGTTTGCGTGATGAGGTGCAATGGGCAGCTCTGCTTAAACATGCTTAATGAGTGTAACCTGCAATCACTATGTTTTGCTTAAACCATCTGCCTGAATTAACAGCTGTGTGGTGTGGCAGGTTAATGTAGTGGCCTGCAGGTGTGATGGTTTTGGGTTTGAAGTAGGGGTGAGGTGTTTATTTTGTATGTGTTTATTATCATTTAAAACACAAATATATTAATTTAGCTCCATTTAGCTGAGCTGAGCAAAGCTGCATCATGCAATGTAATGCAAAAAATATATAAAGAAAAGAAAAACGGGGAGATAGGAAAGTGATGAAATGGCATGCAACCAGGGGTAAACATAGTGAAAGGCAGGTAGGTATGTGTAGGAATGGTGTAGGAAAGAACCATAGCTATCCATTTCTTGTACAGCAACAACTGTGCACTTTGACAGAATTTGTAGACAACTTTGGACTCTCACCCCCAGACAGAAGTTGAGGAAAACATAATTGTAAAGGCAATTGGACCAAATTATGTGTGTCCAATGGACATGTGTATGAAATGGAAAGCTATGTATGGGATGATATATTTTTTTGGGGGGGGGCAGGTGCCCATTTATTTTTAATCTGAGAGTGGAATATTGGGGAAGGGACATAAGTAAGTGTGGGGGAGTTAAGTTGGGTAGGTGAGGAAGCTTTTGCAGATAGACAAGACAGACAAGACAGCAGAGAGGGGTGATGTCTGACACAAGACAGGGTGAAAAAGGGAGAGTGTTGTGGAATTGCAGTCCAATGTGCCTCCACAAGGTAGCAGCATGATTCACATCCCCACCCATAGGACTGTTGGCAGTGCTCCAGCACTGCCCTGAGGGTGGCAGTGGTGAAGGCTAGGCTCCAGGGTGAGCCTGCCTCACCATGGTGGCATGCATGCTCTCCATCCGGTGCAGGCATTGTCCATACCCACAGAGGATGATCGCACGCAACAAACCTGGAGTTTGTGATGGGTGACAACTCCCCCACAACCACCAATCCCAGAGGGGACCCATCCCCATCTTGTGGGGTGCTACTACCCAACACCACAGGTAGTGCAAGGACACCAGTGGGGGCACCACCAGGCTTGTTCCAGATGTGCTGCGACTTAGTGCAATGGCCGTAGGAGGCCAGGTAGGCAGATCATGAAAAAACAACTGACCTTGAAGCACTGTAGCAAAGTAGTTGTAATAATAAGTTAAGGTTAGTAATAGCCAAGCCAATGTTAGTATTAACAGAATGAAACATAATATTGATTAATCCAAATACATATTAAGGTATATTATGTGTAGCGCAACATTAAGTAACATAATAGTAAGAATGTTAGCAGCCAGCTAGTATGAAATTACCCATAAAGTCATCAAAACAGTTAGTTTAAAAAATATGTTAATATTAAATCATAATAATAAATAACAATAATGAATTAAAGAGGATAAGGGGTGGAGAGATAAAAAAACATACCATTAGTGACATCACAGATGATATCCCTAAAAAGGCTGGTAATACATACTTCTACAGTTGTTCAGACTCAATTGTGAGTACACTGACTACAGTTCTTCTATAGTTGATGTAGCACATACATACTTCTCAAGTTGTTAGCATGGGACAGTATGGGCCAAGCACTAACAAACGCAGGTACACAACTGCACAGAACAGTTTCACATAATCTGCAAGTACATGACTATCGAGGTGTTCTGTAAACAGATTTGAAAATGCATTGCATTACAGGTAATCATTTATCTGGTAATCATGGACCAGAAGGATTAGGTGGTTGTAACAACATTATGAAAAACTGTGACAGTTGAGAGGTATGTTTGTGTACATTAAGTAGACTAGTTGGCATGGGAGTAGAACCCAAAAGCTGCAACTGAAGGGGACATCTGCAAATAATGTAACAACTGACTGCAGCAGCTTAGAACAGACATGCAATGAATACAGTCCTACAGAAAATTTTAAGACAGATTTACTTATGAAACCACACTCCTGCTTAACACTTTATTGGTATTGTGGTTAATTATCTGTGAAGTCTGCACACAATATCTGTCTATAAACTGGGCTACCTCACCCATATACCTTTTTGTTCCTGGAGTGGGAGGAAATAGAGTATTATGTGACTGACATTGGCCTGGAGACTGCCTTGAACCATACTATGAATTATGTAATACATTTTTTCAGGCCATTACTTTTGCATTCTATAGCTATTACAATTTTATAGTTGATTGCAGTGACATTAGAACAGACATGCAATGAATATAGCCCTACTGCATATATTAAGACAGATTTAGTTAAGAAACCACAATCCTGCTTAACACTTTACTGGTATTGGTGTTAATTATCTGTGAAGTCTACATGCTATATCTGCCTATCTCTACAATGAGTTGTGCAATACATTTCTCAGCCATTACTTTTGCATTCTACAGTTATTACAGTTTTACAGTTGACAGCAACAAACTTACCATAGACATACAATGCATACAGCTCTACTGCAATTATGTTATGAGACCACAATCCTGCTTTACACTTTTTTGCTTACTGTTATTGGTATTGTTTATTGTTTATAGCACTACAGGTTTTATTGTTCATTTATTGGACTACAGTTCTTATTGTACATTTATTGCACTACAGTTTGCATTGCTTATTCATTATTGTACTACAGGTTTTGTTTATTCTTTATTACAGTACAGTTCTTTTTTATTGTTTATTGCACTGCAGTTAGCATAATATATCCATACTTACCATGGCACATCCTGGCCAGGTGCCCAGCATGGGACTGCATGTTGCAAATCATCTCAGCTGCAGCTGTTGGGAGAGAAACACACCATTATGTATACCAGTTTTGCACAGATTTAGCTTGCATTTTAGCAAAATAGTGGAAGAAATACTTACATATGTCTGGGGCATACTCAGCCTTGGCATCTTGGATCCAGGTGCCCAAAGTTCCCTTCTTTCTGCACTTCAGATAATCATACTGGAGACAACACTACTCACCTTTATGGGGGATACGAGTGGCACTGGTAAGTTCCCTGGCCAACTGATCCCAGGCTTCAGCCTTACATTCTGAGCCCCGGTAATTATCCTGCAGCAGCCTTACATTCTGAGCCCTGGTAATCATCCTGCAGCAGCCTAAGTTCATAATTGTATATCAAGAGCTCAACAAAACCCTGGATTCCTGCACACCCCATCTCTGTGCCCAAAAGCATGCACCCTGGCCAACACCACTTGGCATACTGACAGTTAGAAAGACTCCAACAACTGTTGCAGAATTCTCACCTATTGGCCTTAATATAGGCTGTTTTCTCGCCCTTACACATCATTCAGCAATATTCAAAGAAAGTGTTGTGTTGCTTAGCACCATGCAAACCAGTTAAACAGAGCTGGGCATCATGAAAACTTGCACAACCATGGCTTTAGTGAAGCTTAGCAATGCATAAACATTAGCAGCCATTAATCATGTTTATGCAGTGCTTAACATCATACAGCTCTTTCAAATGTAAAAGCTAGGCTTTTAAATTAAACAAAAATGTACATTAAACAAATGGTACACCTGCTAGAGACACAAACCCAGGACCTACAAAACTTTAGCCCATTACTTTACCCATTTAGCTACTTGGACAGTACATAAACTAGTATACTTTCACATATACTACTAAGCGCCGTGCTACACCATGCAAACAGGCATACACATAACCAGAAATAATTAATTACATTTGGTTTCTATTTTTAGATGTCTGTCGAGTGTCAGTTGTCTATGTGTAAGCGCAGCTTTGCATTGCTGCTTTCCACACTATGTAAATGGATATTAAAAAAACAGATATGATAATTAATTATATCCTGTTTCTATTTTTAGATGTCTAGCAGGTGTCAGCTGTCTATGTGTAAGTGCAGCTTGGCATTGCTCTGCTCCATGCTGGGCAAACAGACATAAAAAAAATAGACATTTAGAACACAACCTTTTAATTCACAGCACACGTCAACAGTAGCAGGGAATATTACAGGGAGCCTCACCCTGTTTATAACATCTAACCAGGAATCCACAACCATGGGATAGGCTCTACACTTCTGCATTCACAGATTCAATATCCCTGTTACTATGATTATGATTAATATACATTGCATGCTGCCAAGGTGGAACTGTGGCCATGTACATGGGTACATTCCAAGTAGGCTCTACCCAGTGTCTACACAGATTTTATTAAATCCTGGGGAATGTCTTGAAATTCTTGCCAGGAAATTGTTTGAAAATTGAGCAATTTTTGGAAATATAAAATTTAATTAGCATGAACATGATTTTTACAACTCTTAAGTATAAATAACCTAACTCATAAGGAGGAATATGTAAAATAGCAATATACCATGTCACACTGGGTCTAGGACTATTCACTGAAAGCACATTTCACTGAAACACATATGACTGTGCACAATTCACTGAAAGCTCAATTCACTGAAAACTCAATTAACTGAAATACATTTCACTGAAAGTTATATATGGCCTTTTCCCCACTATAGTGTGACCCTGGTGTTAGTATATATAGTAAGGGGGGTGTGGGGACACCACCACACACATTGGGGGGTGTGGGGGTGTAGTCCCCCCACATAGTTTGGATATATATTAAGTTCAGAAAAGAGTAATATATTGGAATTGCAAATATCCATGTATATAGTTCAACATATTTAAAATAGGTGAGGGGCTATGCACCCCACATCCCCCAATGTGGGGGCAGTGCCCCCCACACCCCCTTACTATATATACTAACTCCAGGGTTGCACTACAGTGGGGAAATTGCCATATATAACTTTCAGTGAAATGTGTTTTAGCGAATTGAGTTTTCAGTGAATTGAGCTTTCAGTGATTTGTGCACAGTCATTTAGCTTTCAGTGAAATGTACTTTCAGTGAATAGTCCTAGACCCATCGCACTAGCATTCTGTAGCCCAATTTTGACAATTTGTGGTTTAAAAATAGACTAGAGTTGAAACACAAAAGGACATTGCCATAAAATATGAAGGAGATCAATATTTTTCTCCTAAAAACAAAGCAATGATCAGACTTTTTTTTTTTAAAAAATAGCTTTCTTTGCATGAATGAAGTAGACTTTATGAGCTATCAGGAACTGTGTATAAAAGAGTTTTTTTTAACAAATAAGTTTATAGTTAATTGACAATGATCTAGCTTTTTTTCCCATCTAAATCTACTATATGAAATGTATTCTGTTTTAGTCATTAAAATGAAAAAAAGATAAGTATTATAATATTTTATTTTATTAATAAATTCATAAGCATTATAAGCCAATTTGTCCTGATGGAAAGTTTTAAATTATTATAAAGATCAATTTTATTGAGATAATTAAGAAAATGTCATGAAGTATTTAACTTGAAGGTCCTATATTTGATGAATAATTGATAGGTACCCTTTAATTAGCAATATTTGTACTCTGAGATCTTCTATTGATTCTGCATTTTAGAGAGTATATCTCAGATAGTAGCATGCAAGTATTAATAAAGGAAAGTGAGAAAGATCTAGCATTTTATTATTATGTTGCAGATTTGGATTATGAAATATTTGCTGGTAAAGTAAAGCCATGTCTTGGAAATCTATGATTTTTAAAAGTTTTGGAATGAAATAATTAAGTTAATGATTAAATTAATGGTTTTAAAGTTTTTGCTTTTATTTATTTAGCATTTGTTGACCTGGAATGTCTGAGTAGGACAGAGCCTATTTTCAGTAGACGCCCAGGGAGAAATGCTGCATGCACATGTTTTTGGAATGTGGGAGGAAACCCACATGAATGCAGGGAGGACATACAAACTCTGCTCAGAAGGCACCCCAGCCTAAAATTGAACCAGAGAGCCTCTCGCTGTGAGGCAGTAGTGTTAACTGCTGCACCACTGTGCCATCCAAACTAACTAGCTAATGACTAACTAAGTAACTAACTAACTAACTAATTACTTATTAAACAAAGTAAAGTCTGAGAATATATTTTAATCCAAACAGGAGGCAATGAATTGTCTTTAGATTTAAGAATAATAATTTGTAATAATCTGCTAGAGCTGAGAATTAAGTAATAAAAGAGGAAATCAGGGAGAACAAGCTGGTATATGATTTCAGAAATATTAGTTTATTATAAGCTATTCTATGAGATTTGGTGAATAAAATACATGTATTTTATGAGGAAGTGACAGTAAAACAAAGCTCCTCACT
>NC_056725.1:253449529-253532029 GCF_019279795.1 Protopterus annectens
AGAATCAGCATCATTGTTTGAGGTCTTCCTGAGAAAGTTGATCAATCATTCCTACTTAATACATTAAAAACATTTTTCCACTGTGATAAATGATCCAGCTATGGCTGAAACCATAATTATTGAAAAGGCTCCTCACAGAGAAAGTATCTAAAAAAGATGACCCTCCCTTATCAGACTATGTTGAACTGTTAAACTAATTATTATGACTGCTAAAAAAGCATTTAATTGGAACAGCATCACGTTAAGAATGTTGCATGATCTACTGTTTGTTATTAAGTTGTCTCAACAAAAACATGCTCTGTATTGCACTTTTCTAATAAAAAAAGGAATCAGATTTTAAATAGTATTCCCTGCTAGATTATAATTTACTTATAACACTGTTTAACATCAAACATCTTCCTTGAATGACATAAAACTATCTTTATCATACCTTTTAACTTTACCCCAGACTGAATGACTTTAGGGGGAATAGTAACTATCTTTACCTGGATTATTGATTCCTTGATTGTTAAGGGTTTGCACTCTTCTAATGAAAGGAAATTATATTTTTACCTATTGTACAGATCCCAAACCAAATATATTTTTATTCAGGAAAGAAACCTAAGAAAGAATTAATGGGACAGCACAAATATAAAGTGGGTAACAACAAAGACCAAGGTGAAGCACCAGTTAAAGTGCCGGTCTTGCAATATTTTCTTAAGAATTCATTTCAACAAAACTCTGGACACTGAAACTAACCCTGTTGGTAGGTTGTGCTTAATTAGCTGTAAATGTACTAACTTAGATGAACCTATGTTACATTTAAATGTATATGCCACTTGTTTTTCCCAAGTACACTTTTTTGCACAGATGTTTATTAAATAAAATTAAATCATTATATTATAATTAAAATATTTAAATCATTATATTATATTATTATTGGTGGATACTCAAATACTGTGCTAGATCCTATCAAAGACAGATCACATAAACATAAAACATATAACTATAACAGTTCTATGGAAATCCTTAAACTCTGCACTGAGTATGTTTTAGCAGACCTCACTGTATTCATCAGTACTACTAATAGGAAATTTATACACTTCTCACCTTGTCAAAAAAACTTGTTTGACAATAGATTTTTTTCTTCTGTCAAATAAACTTGTCAGGGCTGTTACTGACTTAATATTGACCTAGATTTTTCTCATACCATTGAAAGTATCATTAAATCATAATGTGAATCTTCTCACTTTTAATTAAAAAAAATATTTATTTTAATTGGCAGCATCTCATTTTTAATGCAAATGTTTATTTTAATTGGACACAATAATTATTTGTGTGAAGATGATAAAGTTAGAGAAAATCAGTTATTTACTTTATGTGTTTTATAGTAATATATAACATATAAGTATTAAACCAAATATACAACAGGCAGACCTCAAAACACAGATTTGAGGGACTTGATTAATAATGAGTCCCTTTAAAAAAAAACTTTAGAAACAAAAATAAGTCTCTGGTAAGACCAAGTTAAATGACTTAGAATCAAGTCTCATTTGTGTACATTATGAAAGCATGGAAGTACAATTTAAGCAACTACAAAAAAACAAATTCACTTGCATGCGTTACAATGTACACATTACAAAACAAAAATTTTGGCAACATGCTCAGAATGGGCTATAGTTATTGGAAACTTAAAGTTCATAAATCTAGACCATTGATTTCAGAAATTAAAGCAAATCAACACACTTTTTTCGTCTAATGAATGGATTATTAATGTCTATTTTTTCAGAGTATACCACATCAAATATACATTCAGACAATAAATATGACTCATAGCCAGATCAGAGAACATTCCTCATTTAACTACATATCAATATGATCTTTTATTGAAACATATCTTCTCAAGCAAAATCTTAAGCATCATTTCCTGCTTAAAACTCAGGTGCTGCTGCATTTTTGTTCAAATTTTACAAGTGTTTTGCCAAAAAGTTAGGAATTCAGAAAGCTTTTGACTGTATATCATGGAAAATATATGTTTGAAGTGATAGAGAGGGTTATATCAGGGACTGGTGGTGAAGTCAGTAAGGGCATGGGTCAGAATTTTAAAGAATTGAAGCATACTGAAATAGGACAGTCTAGAAAGGTAGACTAAAAATGAAAGCCCCTTGCCATCAACATTATTTTTTATTGCTAAATGATTATTAAGTGCAATGCATGAGAAAGGTTCTTAAAAGAGGGATGGGAAGGAGTGAAAAAGTGGGGTGAATTTGGTTTTTGATGACTTCATAGGTTTTTGGGGAATTTTAGAATCAGCTTTTAGGAATATTTAGACTATTTGAGCAGTTTATGGCAAAGTTAGAGTTGAGATTCTTCCTTATAAAATCAGTGGTCCACAGACTGTAGGAGGCTGAGGGTAATCAGATCAGTTTGCCATGGACAAGCAGAATGAGAAATATTTTATGCTGATGATTTTCTTTACAGTGATGGAAGCCATGAAGAAGAACAGGAAAGCACTGAAGAAGATGATGGCAAAATGCTGGGCAAGTAGATGGGAACATAACTATAATTCAGAGGGAATTAGAAGCATGGTACTTCCACATATGAGCTATTTAAGGTGACATAAACTGATATTACTAGCACCATAATTAGGGTAAGATGCAAAGAGCAGCTGCCTGAAGCAGAAATTATGAGATGCCATGATTGGCAGGGCTTAGAGCTGCTGATTAGCTTTGAGTGGTGTACAAGGATTCATTTAAAAAGTTGTGTCTGATATTGTGGCTATCTGGCCTTTGACCAACACATTATGCTGCCCAACGTAGAAGTAAGGTATGGCATCCAAGTCCAAGGAAGTCATAGTACCACTTTATCCAGCCTTTATCAGACCCATCATCAAGTATAATGCACCCTTTGGCATGCACCTGACTAGACATGCAACTGTTGGAATGCTCAAAAAAGATTCCTTGCCAGGAGAATACAGGGTATAAACATATTGTCCTATATGGATCACCTTAAAGCCCTATTGCTTTCAGTCTTCTACACGTCACTGAGAGGTGATCTATGCCTGGCATACAAGGCATTCTTGGATGTAGCTCTGATGAACCTTTTGCACATCCACAAAATGAGCATCATCAGAACTCCTACATCCAAGGATTTAAACTTTGTTTGTGACACACAAAGGACATGTTAGTGAGACATTTATGTGTCTCAGAGGATCTCCCATGCTCTGGAACAGGACTCCACCCTTGAGAAGCAGAACACATCACTAATCCTATTTAAGTATAACCTTGATCAATGGATTGGAAATCAAACATTTACCCCAATAGTGGCCCCCATGTCTGACAGAGGCACTCAGAAAGTATTCCCAATCTAACATATGTCCCACATTACCTTTAGAAACTTCTTAACATACTCCCCTACTAATACACTCCTGTGATACATAGGGACACAGATGGGTTGGGTTACACAGCTAGGCTTATAAAGGCCTTAGTGGACATTAGCCTAGTATATACCTATGAACCTAAGACCCTAAGGTGTTTAGTAGCCAAACTGTACCAAGAGTTTATCTTGAAGTTTAAAGATCATTATGATTGAGGTGTCAGGATGGAATGAAGACATCTGAATTTTGGTTTGCATTAGAACAGATTAAACTACATTGATCACTTTCTTAAACAACTTTTTGTTTTTTCACAGAGAGTTCCTAAGCATGCAATCCAGAAGACTATTCAAGAGCCTAGCCCAATGTTACACATATACCAGAATGCTGTCTGGTCAAGTTAGCTACTTACAGCATATAGAGGCTGAGGGGAATCAAAACCTGGACTACAAGAAGCAGGTCACTCACAATACATAGGCTCAAGTCTATGTGATAACTAATTTAATTTTCATTTATAGTCCTCATGTTAAAGTTGCAAGTTAATTTGCAAAGCATGCAGATATCATGGAATTGACTTTTTTACTGTCACTTTTTACAGATAGATAGAACAACAATTTATTGCTGATTGGAAACCTGGTGAAACTCTATTATAGCACAAAAACATTTGTTTTACAGTGCATCAAAAAGTTTTTTATCTCTGTATTCTACACTCATACTTCTTTTTTACTTTTGGTATTTTGGATTGTACTTGAAATGTGGTTTATCATGGAACATTGTATTTTGTTTACTAAATTTACTTACATACATACATTGAGGTTTCACTATGACTTCATAAAGTGTTAGTTGTTGGTGTAGACTGTTTTACCTGCAAGACCTATTTGACAATTTGCATTTCTTGGTAGTAAGAAACTCTTACTGATGCATTTAACATAAAAATACAGTAGCTTATACATTTATTTAGGCAATGAAGCCTTACAGTTTTAGTTTCTCATGAAATCATGACAAGGATTTTCAACTCTGAAAATAATTCAGGAGGCTATACTTATCAACAACATAAAATGCAAAAACATAATTTTGCAATGACTGGCTTTTTTGGTATTGCATAAGAAAATAACTTATTTTATTTATTTATTTTACATTTGTTGACTGGGTTAGTCTGGTTGGCAGGTGCCTTTTTTCAGCAGTGACTTAGGGAGAAAAGCTCCATAAAAGTACAAATATAGCAGTCAAGTATAAAGATTACACAGCATAGTCTAACAAATAGAGTAAGCAATAAAAAAGAAATAAACAATTTTTTACATTACAATCACAAAAGAAAAACAACTATTTGCAGTCTTTACAATACAATCTGATTAAACAGTAGTTTTGAATCAAGGCTTTATAGAGTACAGCAAAGAAGTCAGATGTGAAGATGAGTGTAGGTAAAATGGAGGATGTTTAGGAATTAGTATAGAAAAGAGGGAGGTTGGAAATAAGAAGGAGAGGGAAGAAGGGCTAGGAGGAGGGTACTAGATAAGGATTGGGATGTTGAATATGAAAGTTAGATTTGAGATGAGACTGGAGGTTGAGAGTAGAAAACTTGTGGAACTACAGGAGAGTGGGTAAGTAAAGTAGAATAGTATGATAGATAGAAGGGGGAGAAAGAGGGATAAAAATGAATATATTTTACGGTGGCTGAGTACAGTGGCAGTACCAATGATTTTTCAGGTGGTGTTTTAATGCTGATTTGAATAATTTTGTGTTGGTAAGGGACCGTACCTCTTGAGGTAGTTTATTCCAGGACATAGATGGGTGATAGCTATACACTTTACATCCAGTTTTAGTTTTGGGTTTATAGATTTGGAGAAAGTTTTGATTAGAGCTTCTAAGATGTCTGGAGGGAGAGTAATAAAAAATAAGTGGAGCAAGTGTTGGGCAGAAAGAGTGCAAGTAAAGGTTAGAGTGAACAATGGAGAGAATGCAAGATGGTGAGGTAGTTCTAACCAGTTCATTAGTTTTAGTGAGCTGCAGTGATGGGATTTATAGTTTTGATTTGCTGCAAATCGAGCTATTTTATTGTAGGAGGTTTCAAGCTTGGTGAGAAGGGTAAAGTCAAGATTAGTAAGGATCTGGAAGCCATACATAAGACTGGGTAGGAGGTACGATTGGGAGAGTGCAATTGTGGTGTCAGAGGAAAGGAATTTTTTTGATCTGTAGAGTAGTCCGAGTTTTTGATGGGTCTTTTTGTCACAGTTATTGATATGTATGTCAAACTTCAATTGGTCATCTATGGTGATTCCTAAGAGTTTGGTTCTGGATTCTACTTGTATGGAGGTGTTGTTAAGAGATAGAATGGAGGAAGTAGATTTGATATAGGACAAATTTTTAGTAAGCCAAGATTATATTGAGTTAAAGGCAGTTTGGGTGGCAGAATGGAGTTCAGAGAGGGAGCTGACAATAGTAGTAATGGTCGAGTCATCAGTGTATTGAACTAGAGAAGTCAAGGGGGAGAAAGAGCACAGATTGTTAGTGAAAATATTGAAGAGTAAAGGCCCTAATATAGAGCCTTGAGGAACACCCATTCTGACTGGTAGAGGTGGTGAGAGTTCGGACTGCCATTTAACAGATTGAGTTCGATAGGAGCGGTAGCTAGAGAACCATGAAATAGCTTCGGGGGATAAGTTTAGTTCTTGTAATTTTTTTAAGAGGAGAGGATGCGAGACAGTATCAAATGCCTTGGACAAACCTAGAAATAGGCATGAAACTAACTTGTGGTCGTCCCTGGCAAGAGAGACTGTGTGGAGAAAGGATAGGAGTGTTGTGGTAGTGCTATGTCTAGATCTGAAGCTGTGTAGAGTAGGAATTAGAAGGTTATGCATAGTAAGATATTGCATGACCTGTTTGTGAACACACTTTTCAAGGACTTTAGAAAGGGGGGACAGGATAGCAATAGGACCGAAGTTTGAGATATCAGAGGAGTTGCCCCATTTGTGTATTGGAAGGGCATGAAACCGCTTCCACATGGCTGGACTTCTCCTTCTGCGATTGAGCGATTCATTAGAATAGATACTGGTAGGGCAAGGGACTCCGATGCTAGCTGGAGAAAGGAGAAATTTTATCTGTAGCTGCGGAGCAGGGTTTTAAGTTGGATAGTAGAGTCTTGATAAAGGAAGTTGGCACTGGTTTGAGGGAGAAGGGGTTGGAAAGGGATATGGTCGAAGGAGGATTTGTGACAGTAGGATTTGAAGTAGATGGTGTGTTAGATTTTGATAGCTTGGATATGGAGTCAATAAAGTAGGAGTTAAATAGGCAGTCAATTTCTATAGGGGTTTTGTCTGGGGATGGGTTTGGGGAAGAAGGATTGCCTGGGTGGAGTATCTGGTTAATTGAGTGCCAGAATTTTTTTGAGTTGGAATTTAGTGCAGTAGGAGGGTTATAGTAAAAGTCCTTTTTGTCTTTGTTTATATATTTCTTTGTTAAGTTCCTTCTTCTCTGTATTTTTGCAGATCTTTAGGAAGTTTAGTTTGGGACCAGATTTTCTAAAGCTTGTCTCTATTTTTCATAAGGTTGAGAGTAGTTTTAGACAGCCAGGGTGAGACTATAGATTTGATGCGTATGGAACGAATGGGAGCCTGAGAGTCTAGTATGTTGAGAAAGATAGAGTTGAAGTGAAGAACAGCTTCATCTAAGGGAGGTATTTTAGAATGTCCCAATTAACTTTAGAGAGGAGGGTGTTAAGAGTGTCGGAGTTAAAGTTTGAGAGTTTGCGGCAGATGAAGTATCTGGGTGGCTTAGACAGTTGGGGAGAGAACCTGGTAACTTTTACTGGTGAGTGGCCACTTAAACAGTTTGGCAAGGTTTGGGGGTTGTGGTATTTCAAAGGTTGGGATACTAGTATCCAATCTATTAGGGTATGAGTAGTGTGAGAGTTATTTGAATGGGTTGGGTGGGTGATAAGCTGAGAGAAGCCATATAAGTTAATGTTAATTTTTGAGTTGTCATTAGTGATAGATAACCAGTTGATATTCATGTCCCCAAGGATAATGCTTTCATCGTGAAAGTTGTGTGTGAAGTAGGTGAGAATATTTTCTAAAATGGGGATATTATCTCCTGGGGGTATATAAATTGCAGCAATGGTGATGGAGGAGTGGTCATTCATTTTGAGATTTGCCATATCAGTTCTGTAGGTACAAAGGATGGGGTAGGTTTAGGTAGCAATGTCAAGGTGAGATGGTTAGCATAAAGTATTGCTATGCCACCTCCTTTTTTGTTAGGGTGATCTAGCCATAGTATGTTATAACCTGGCGGAAGGATGTCATTATCTGGGATATGTGGTTTTAACCAGGTTTCAGTCAAGGAGACAATATCAAAAAAAAAAATCACAAGCTATTTAATGATAGAACTGCTTCTCAGTTCACATTGGAAATCAAGTCTGTATCTTCTCTAATATGTATCACCAGTTTGCTTCTACCAGAAATTGTATGCGCTAATGGTATAATTGTTGTAAATAATTGTAAATATTTTAATTCTAAAACCTTTTGTAACCCTGTATATGGAGCTTTTCTCCCCAGGACTCCATTGAAAATGGGTTCATCATGGCCCAATGGACTATCCTGGTAAACCAACTGCAAATAAATAAATATCATACTCAACTTCAAAGGTTTGTTGCTTACAGTTTCTTCAGAAAGTCATCAATACACTTCAAATCACTTGCACTTAAATTAAACTTTTTAAAATCTGTCTCTTAAATCTGGCCCTTGTTATGTTTATCCAAATGCAGCATTTCTTATCACTAGAAAAATGCCATCATCAAAAGTCGCACAAATGAGTAGAGTGAGATTGTCAGGAAGCTTTCTATGTGGAGTTACATTTACATCCTTATGAGTGGAATGCCTGCCTTGGGTGCAGTATATACCTGAGCATCTAGGTATAAACCTCAGTAACTTTTCTAAGAACTATCAAAGGCTGTATGGCTTGCTTTTGTAATGACATGGAGTCTATTGACTTGCACATATGTTTCATGTGACAGTCTGTCAAGATTTATTATATTGATTTTCTGCGGTATATGGATATATCACATACAATAGAGTCACAAATGACATAGAACACACTAGTAATAACTGTACTTTTTTGTGGTATGCAAGTCAGTCATTACTGATATACACAGCAGATTGTAACCTGAACACATCATTTCAGAAGGGTTTTGAGACAGTCTTCTTAAAGCGCAACACAACAGAATGATCTTAAATTAAAATAATTCAACATTTATTTAGTTCAGCTAACAAGCTGATGTTGATTTACCCACTCTGCGCATCAACATTATGGTACCATTTTTGCTATTTATAGGAATGGTCCCAAACCAGAAGTGTCTAGGATTGGTCACCCATTCTAATCTTACCTTTAAAAAGGATGTAATGAAGGACATTAATCAGGAACTAGTTGCCCTCTACTGAATAAATATACTGCTTGTACGAGATCTTTGCTACTAATTACCACATGCAGAATTATTCCCATAGCTAATGTATAGGTTAATAGGTTCATAGGTGTATACTAGACTAATGACTACAGGGGCCTCTTTAAGCTCAGCCATTCATCCCAACCATCTCTGACAAGTATAGGAAAGTTAGGATTATTCTAAAAGGTATTTGTAGGCTAGGTGTTGGGTGGTCAAGCATATGCAGCTTACTTATGCCCAAACGAGATATAGGCGTCAGACAAGGGGTGGATTTCTGACTCCCCATCCACTGGTCTGAATTATACGTAAATTGGTTTAGGGAAGAACTCTAGTCCTTGCTAAGCTAAGGGACAATATCAGAACTAGGGAAGTATCTACTTAGAATAAAATTATAGGCTATACAACTGAATGGCTGTCTGGTACTCATCACTAGAACAAAATAACAAAGCTAGATTCTAAAAATCTGTATAACAGGTTAAAATGTAAACAATTTTAGTCACTTGCTTATACACAGGAATAAATGTACAGACATGGTATATTGGCTAAAAGGCATACATCATCATTTATACTTTCACTCATTTAAACTAGAATCTTTTTCCTATCATCATAAAGTAAGCTGCTGATCAAATGCAGAAAACTAAAATTACTACAGATTACACTTGGTGATCATATTAACTTCTATTTGTGCATAACGTATATACCCCTATTCTCAGCAACATATTACAACTAATACAGGACATATTTACTAATGGAGTGCAATACAACACAATGCTATTGGTAGATTTAATATTATCGCTTGAACTGTCCCAAACCACCATTAAAAAAAACTGTTTGCTCCCCAGATTGGAACAACATGTCAAAGGCCTTTAAGACCTAACCAAGTGACAAGCAATAACACTATTCTCAAATACATTGCAACCAGCTTAAAAGTGAAATGCTAATATGTCAGTATACTACCTAATACTTGAAAAAAATTACTGCTTGGTTCTTTCTACTTGGTATGTAGGGGCACCATCTACTACCAACCATTCTCAGAAACTAAACTGCAGCTACTAAATGAGAACCTATGAACCATCATTGATCCACTATTTACAATTGCATACATCCAAACACAGCTTATTCCCACTTCTTGGAAACTTTGAGTTAAATTCAAGACGCCATCTTCCCAATTGTAAAAAAGGAAGTTAATGGGGCAAAAATGCATTTGGCTTTTACAGCAACTAAAGCAACTACTTAAAACCAGGAATTGGGTCTGAAATGAATGGAAACAGCAACCCTTAAACAGCAAATTACATGAGAGCTACAATCACCTCAAGAGAAGGGCCAGAACCAGTGCAGCGAAGGCCTCATTTCTTAGTCAGACAGGAAAAAAAACATACAAACCTTCAGCCCAAAGCACTTCTGGAAAGAGCTGATATCTTAATAAATAGAAACAATGACTTGACATAATCAGACAAAAATACAACATGAAGCCTTAACCTTGTTAAAGACTATATAAACTTCTTAATAAACACTATTAATGTGTAACCATAGACCCATGTTCAAACCCTCCACCAAATTACAGTACAACACAAGGCTTCCAAATTAATTTCTGTCAGCTATACATCTAAGCAGCTTATAGCTTGACATTTTACTTTAGGCAACACACTGTTAAAGAAGTCAAAACAGCTCTTCTTAACAAACTTGAAAAAACAGCTCTGAGATGTTCCTCACGTCCATGAAAATATCAGCTCCCTTCATAGCAGTACTCCTCATTCACATACTCAACCTCTCCTTAACCACTTCTATTTTTCCCTCAGCCTTTAAACACTTACATTATTCCTCTTCCCAAAAAGCAAACCCTAAGGAATACAAGAACTGCAGACGTATAACAAACATTTCCCAAATATCAAAAATCTTTGAAAATCTTATATTCAAACAACTCTGGGACTGTATAAACAAATATGGATCTCTTTGTGATAAACAACACAGTTTCAGAAAATCCTTTCAGTACCATGACAACATTATACATAGCCACTGACAAAATTTATAACAATATGAAAGAATCAAGGCTACCAGGTGCGTCTCTTTGTTGATATGACAAGATCGTTCAAATCAATAAATCATAACCTGATATTCTACAAACTTATCAGATGCAGTATTGGTCCAAGTACAGTAATAGACCAGAATTCCAAACAAGTCAAAAGCTGTTGTCTACTGTCATCTCTGTATAAAAGGTGTAATAATCTAAAAATCTGTCTTCTTCCATACTTGACCATCTTATAAATTTGAATGCCTTACTTATGCTATTGTCAGTAAGTATGATTGCTATCATATGTTTATGCCTGTGAGTATGATATTAGAACAATATTATTGTGTCATTATATATGTGATATTGTGTGCTTTAAATTTTTCACTGTTATACATTTACATACAGTTTGGACTGTCTCTTGCATGCAACATATGCCTTGCTTTGAAACTATATATGACATACTTGTTAATCTATAAAACTAGCCCTTTTTAATAAATTAGTTAAATGGGTAAGGGCATTGGTTACAAGTGTTGCTTTTCAGGAGTAACCTACGATCATTGCCTGATTGACCTGCTCAGAGCCACACAAATAGCAAATGGATGTTCTTCTTTGGTCCCCTCTGAATATTGATTATTAACAATAGGGTTAACACCTACAAATTATATGCAGCTGTCATTAAGTAATCAGTCAATTTGCACTGAGATAAAATTATCTCAAAAACAACACTGATATATTTTCCCAACAGCATTCTATTTTTTCCTCTGGAATGATGACACATCAAAGGTCTCTGAATGGACAAGGCCAAAACCTTACAGCTAAATTCAAGTTTGACCTATATTTAAATCCCTAAAAAGTGAAAGGCACTTGTAATATTTACCTTAAGGTCCAGTTACAATTTCTTGCAGCTTTTACTAATGACTATAAAAGGGTGGCTTTTGATATTCTGAGGATTCAGAAACAAGCACAGATCAGCAGTTTCAAGGCCTCCCCTGAAAAGCGACTATCAGCCTAGTAGGACTGGCTTGTTCAACAAAGGATAAATAAAATAAAAAATAAAATAAAATGGGTCTGTTTCCAGGATGCAGTGATTTTCAATTCAGAGACATGTTAACTGCAATGAAGAAAGGCTTCATTATGGGCTAAACTACATATCTCTGGATCACCATTAACTGCCACTAGTGCTAATCAGCAGTTGCTCATGGTAGTTAAAACTGGTGCCTCATGCATCATCTAAGGACAGGTGCCATCCCTTTATTCACTCTCCCATGCACATGCATCCAGTCAAACACACACACACACACACACACACACACACACACACACACACACACACACACACACACATACGTCTTACCTGACCCTGAGTTTTTAGCATGTCCCATATGTCTCTTCATATTTATTTGTCCCTGTCCTTATAAGTCATAAATCCTTAAAATCAGTCAGAAATGATAGACTTTAGATTTTTGTCCTTTTTATTGGTCATAGACTGCATATTGATGCTAGAATTGTTCTGTTATTTTCTTTTTTTTTTTTTGGTGATTCCTATTAATAGTTTAAATAATCTCTCTGGTGCTGTCTAGTGTCCCTCGTAGCATTGTACTGAAGCCTCCCTCCACTGTTACTTATGAGTCATGGACTGTTGCAAGCATTGGTGGATCATGGCAGACATTACAACCTCATACCTCTTAGTATGTAAAAAAAAAAAAAATGAACAAAAAAACCTGCATTAATTGATGTAGTAATTTAATATTTCTGTTCCCTGTGTAAGGGTTGCAGTGTTTGAAACTTTTCAGTTTGCATTTTATAAGCACACTCAAGTTATATTTTAAAGTATCATTTGTGTCTATCAATGGTTGAGAAGTCTTATATCCTCTTTATGAGGTGAGAAGATGCAGAGTTTGAATCCTTATTAGTGCCTTTATGGGAAGCTTTTTTGAAACTATTCCTGGTTATCTAGTGAACTCTCACCGGCAACCCATGCTGTCTTTTGTTACTGTTTTTTATTGTGTCTTTAAGTCACAATGTTAAATGTTATACCAGGTGGCTATTGCTACCCCCCACCCACAAACCCACTCCATTTTTACTATTTTTTCTAAGTGCATTTAAGGCATGATTTGCAGAGAAACCCTGTATTTTAGTATTCCCCTCATCTCAACAATTTTGCAGTGTGTGCTTTCTAGTCTAGGGTAGAGTGCAGGTAAGACAACTCCCACTCCCCCCTCCCACATGCACAAACTCACACATTGTTGCACACACACACACACACACACACACACACACACACACACACACACACACACACACACACACACACACACACACACATGCATTGCGACATCCAAGGCAGACACACTCACACATACACACACCCTTCCCCTTCACTAATCCCCCCATTGTGACCTTCCAGGCACACATACTCGCATACATTCCCACATGCAGTCACAGAAACACATATATGCATGCACACACATGCTAACACTGTCTCCTGTACTTGCCAGTACTTACCTCTGCCTCAACAGGTGAAAACAGGCTTTTGGCCATGTTCATTAACACAAGAGTCCAGGACCAGATGTCTTACTTTACACAGCTGAGCCTCTCTTCAGAATGTCTTGCTTATTTTTTTACCATTGCCATGGGACAGCCCTTTGCTCTGCTGCACATTTTCATGCTGAAGCACTGTGGCAGAGCTAAATTTGTGCAACTCATGGCAACCTTTCTGAACTGTCTCCACTGTCTCCTATATGCAATCCCCTCATGAAGACTTGCTCAGACACCTCACTTTGACCGATGGGCATGTTACATTATGTTCATTTTCTACTGGAGCTGTTAACATCACTTCTCTTTACAGTGAAGTATGAACTACATGCCTATAATGTATACTTAGGTGAAATTATTTCAGAAGTAAAAAAATCACTTAAAGGAATGTGTGTTTGCTTGTGGGTATGTGTGCTTTTTGTGTGTGAGTGCGTCTCTATAACAAGTAGCATTTTTTGTTGTTCTATCACTGGATGATACCACAACCAATAATTTCTATACTGGCACGGACAAAATAGGACACTCTACTTCAAAAGTGAGTTGTGAGTTGAACTTTGTCCTTAGTACATGAATGGAAATCAGGGGTAGAGTATAAACATGAGAGACCTGGTATAATATGTGGAATCCTTTACTATAATTTCACAAATAGTTATTGAGAAATTTCTTCCTTTACATAGGTGACAAAAAGCAAGCTTGAATACCCATTTACTCTGACTGACAAATTGTAGTTTATTCTGTTTCTGTAACTGGTGAATATGTATTTATTTTAGTACAGGGAACACAGTACATCTCCAGAACACATCTGCATTAAGTTGGCACTACAGTGAATGCAAAAGTCATATAATACATATATATACATCCACACATCCTCAACCCCTTTTTCCATTTTGCACATGAGGTCAGGGTGTCACTTCAGCAGTAACAATTATCTCAAGTCAAGGTTTACACTACCAGGTGGCTAGCCCTGCCACAGTAGTTCATTTGTACCACTCACTCACACACACTCTCACCAACAGTCAATTTATAGTTTCCAATCCACCTACTGCATGTCTTTGGAATGTGGGAGGAAACCACAGCATCTGGAGGAAACCCACATGGCCACAGGGAGGACATGCAGACTCCACACAGAAGGCACCCCAAACAAGAATCAAACCAGAGAACTTCTTCCTGGCTAACCGCTGCACCACCACGGCCACCCTATACACACACACACACACACACACACACACACACACACACATACACACACACACACACACACACACACACATATATATATATATATATATATATATATATATATATATATATATATATTTATACACACACACACACACACACACACACACACACACACACACACACACACACACACACACACGCACACATGCACACACACACACACACACACACACACACACACACACACACACACACACACACACACAAACACGTACATAAATGCATGGAACTAGCCATACCCAACAGAACCAAGATGCTCTCCTCCAAAAAAGGAAGCCAAACTGTTGGTCCCCTGCCATTAATAAACTCTACAACAGAAGGAAGAAACTGTTGTAGAAAAAGGTGAAGTCCCAAGACTGGAAAAACTCCTTTATTAGCATCAAGAAGAAGTTGAGATCCCTCATCAAAACCTCTAAAGCTAGCTATGAAGGCAGAATTGTGGCACACACTAAAAACAATCACAAAGCCTTCTTGAGGTATATCATGAATCTCCACAGCAATATCCAGGCTTGCTCTGAGTTTCTGCACAATGGTACCTCTTATACTGAGCCAACAGATATTGCCAACATACTGGCTGACAGATTCAGTGTCAGCTTTACCCCTCCCCCCAAAGGGCCAATCACAATACTGGAGGAATGCCAGGTACCCAGCATTACTGCAGCACAGGTTAAAGCTGCATTGTCCAAGGCCAAGAATACAGCTTCTGTGGGACATGCCAATATCCCTAGATGTGTTCTACATGAACTACAAAGTGAACTGGCAACACATCTGTGTGCCCTGTTCAATCACAGCCTCACCTCAGGCTTTGTCCCTACCGAATGGTACACTGCTTCAGTAATCCCTCTCCATAAAGGGAGAGAGACTACAGACCCTGGGAATTATTGCCCCCATTAGCCTGACGAGTCTGATATGTAAGGCTATAGAGCACATCACCATGGACCTAATTAACAAGGATATAAGGAATCTCCAAACTCTGGATCCCACTCAATTTGGTTTTGTGAAAGGCAGATCATGCCTGCTTACCTGGTTGACTTCTTTGAGTCAAAAGAGCTATTTAATGAGAGCAAGGCAGTTCACACAGCCTACCTTGATCTGGCCAAGGCCTTTGATACCATTCCACACTCTAGAATTATTGATCAACTCACCAAACTAGGCATCAACTCCTATACCAGTAGGTGGGTTGCACACTGGCTCACTGATAGAACCCACAGTGTGAAAGTAGCAGACCCCAAGTCAGACTGCTCATCAGTCACTAGTGGAGTCCCACAGAGATTGGTACTGGGTCCTCTCCTGTTTGGCATCTACTTCTCAGAAGTCCAGGCCAAAATGGAGGGACTCTGGCTGACCAAGTTCGCAGACAACTGCAAGCTGGGAGCCATTATAACTCCCCAAGTGATGTAGACATCTTACAGAAAGGCCTCACTGAGACCAATGACTTGTGTCAAAACCATGGCCTTAAGCTTAATGCCAAAAAATGCATTGTCATCCTCTTTTAAAAAAAACTCAGTTCCCAGTAATTACCACATCGATGGGAGCCCATTGAACATTGAAGGTGTAATAAGAGATCTGGGGACACAGGCTGACAGCAACCTCTCCTTCGACCACCACATTGAGTTTTTTCTCTATCATGGCATGTTTGCAATGCTGTCATGTTACTTTAACTTTCTCTGTGGTACAATGTGTGAATGCATTGAACTGAGAGAAATAAGACACATGATGCATTGTTCAAATTCTGTTTAGAGATCACATTTCAATTATTTTCATTATGAAATGTTTTTGTTTATTTTTTTTTAATCTGCATTTGCTCTCCATTTTGGCAGCACACAAACATGGTTCATTATCTAAAGAAAAGTGAAAATTGAATTTAGGCAGCCTTATGCAGTGTAAACATGCCTGGAAGCAGTGCACTTTCCACATAGCTTTAGACAGTACTAAGTGGAAAAATCCTACCTACCATACACCTGCCTCTGTGGCACAAGGCATAAGTGCTGTGAGCTGACATATGTCCCCTTTCATCTTTTTTGTCAGTACATACAGTCCTGAAAATGCATGCCAGAAATTAAAGTTTTGATGTGTCAAGGGATGTGAGAAGGATAAATGTGTCAGTGGAATGCACTTCTTCCTCTAGTCAGTGCTATGTATAACTTATGCTTGAGTAAAGTTTTTCTTTCAGCTTATTTTTCTTTCATTTTTTTATTCATTTCTTCTCTAAAGACTTTTGCATTTGCTCTCCCCTTGGCAGCACACAGGTGTGGTTCACTTCCTAAGGAAAAAAATGAAAATATTAGTTTAGGCTGCCTTATGTAGTACAAACCAGCCTGGCAACAGTGCACTTTCCTTAGCAGTCTGGACAGTACTGAGTGGAGAAATTCCACCTGTCAAACACCTATCTCTGTGGCATAAGGTGTAACTGTTGTGGTAAGGTGGCACGTTGCCAGAGTAATCCTATGGGCTAAGCTTGTAAAGGCTCCAGGGCCATTAGCCTAGTACACATCTATGAACCTATGTAAATAAAAATAATAATAAAAAAACACCCAGCTAAAAATAGTTTTACAAGGGTGTCAGCATCCCATTTCTCAAGACATTATGATTAGGATTGTAAAAATATAAAGACAATGATAATTTTAAACATGTCAATTGCAAGCAATGTATCAGCAATGTCTGCATAATTAAAGTTTAATATTTAGCATATATCATTAATGCTTCAAATATAATATCAAGCTATTGTATGTGAACAATTTCTTAAATATAACTATGATGATATTTCATTTAAAATGCACTTGCATATGTATGATTGGCACAATCATTTTGTTATAATCATCATATCTCATCACGTATCCTAACTATGTATTTAGGATAGTTATGTCTTGTGAAGTATGTAGGTAACATACCCCATCCTGTATTACTTAGCTCATTCAACTGCATCTATCTGAAATATGTTTTCAAACAGAAGAATTGTCTTTTACATAGGAATGCAGTCCCAAGACCAATTACAATCACGTACATGCATACATACAGGCATCTCTGAAGTGTGTCAACATCCATTCTAAAATTAGTGCAGCTCTAATTATCATACTTAAAATGTAGTTCTCTTGTGACAATGTCAATTAATAAGCTAAGTTTCTTTTTTGCATGCTTTATCCCATGGGTTCAGTTCTCAGTTGGTACAACAATATTTTAAAATTGTGTAAGCCCGAACATCACAATATGTCACAGTTCATCCTCTCTCTCCTTCCAAACTGCAAGGATAAAAAGCCATGCCATTAAGCTTTCCATTGTTGAACATTGCAAATTGTGTTAATAGGTTGAGCATCATACACATCAAAGCTCAATGCCATGTTTCACAGCTTTACTGATATTTGATATAAGTAGCTCTAATGCGTCTGTCAAGGAATTCATTAATTTTTAGTTCTGCAAATGCAGCTGGTGAGGCTGTGCATCTTTACACACAAACAGTTACACATGAGATCTGAACTGGACACCAAATCAGGCATATCTTATTAGCTTGATTTTTGCAGACATAACTGGTGATGGAGAGAATGATGCTAAACTTAGAACACAAAAGTGGGGTGTTGAGTGGTCTGGGATATGTGCTGGGATATGTGTGGTACTCCTCTTACAGTGCTACACAGGTATGCTGCTGAAGAGGGGGGGTCATGCTGGACCTCAGTATAAGGCTGAGGATTGGAATAGTTTAGTCAAAGCTGTATCCAGTGCAAATGGCATTCCATACACTGGGAAACAATGTCATCAGCACTATAGTGAGCGTAAGAAGCACAAGCAGAACATCATAGCTAATGGAAGGCTGAATTTAGGACTGCAAATACTCTTCAGTTTTGTAAATTTGCTGACCCATTCCCTGTCTATGATATGGCATTAATTATCCAGCTATCCAATGCAGTTACTCATTATGCTTTCATATATATTTCTTTTCTTTTTGTGCTGTACAGCTGCAGCGTAAATAACTGCAGACCATGTGGTGAACCAAGGAAGATTATCTTGCCTCAGAGAGGCATGGGGAAAGTATGATTTAGTTCCAAATTCAAGTCAAAAAATTATTTTCAGACCCTCAGCCACTACCTTTTTGAGCAGGCATACCTCAGCCTTGATGTCAAGTATGCCTGCCTTACCCAATAACTTTTGCTGCTTGAATTCGGCAATGAGAACACCAATGTAATGGTATGTGGGTTCAATACCCAGAATTATCAATTAGCTTTTACTACAGTATAGTATTCCTAAAACATTAACAGCAATGATATGTCAGGAACAATTCAGATATGGTAATTGCAATTATTACATTTGACTGCATCTATTATATCCTATCCATCATAGGGAAATAAAGACTGCTCTTACTATATTCTAGCAGAGAAATGTTTCTGTTTTATTACACACCTGTACCTTAATACTATTAAAGGTCTACAAAAGTAAATTATCATAACTGTTTATGTATTGTCTCAAAACTTGTATTGAATAAATTAATGTGACATGCCGTGGATCTGATTATGTTTTTTTTTTTGTCTCCTCCATCCTCTACCCTATCTCTCTTTTTTATTTTATGTTTTATAATTTATTAACATTCTTCTGTTTGTAAACCTTGCTGATAAAAACAAAATGACCAGCAACACAGAAAGGTAGACCTATCACTGCAGCTTGGCCAGACATACTTCCATAGATATCAGCACAGGCACCCAGCACTTTATGTCACAACCTGACAGCAGTGCCTCCACAACCCCTTCCCTACCTGTTCAACCTGCATCAGGTAGCTCTGCCCTGGCTGCTGGTGCAGTGGTACCCTCTGGGGCAGTGCCAGTAGATGTGATGAGTTTTTCATCTAGCAGGAATAGAGAGAGCTGATGGAGGATATCATGGAGAGGGGACCTGCTGCACATATCAGCAGGGTTGAAAATGTGCATCATATTGATAAAATGATGTCACATCCAGCATTGATCCAGGCAACTGATACAGGAGACAGCAATGACAGTTCTGAGGATGAGGACAAAATTCTCACTGTTCTCAAGCTGGATATGGGTGCATTTCTGATTTCTCCAACCTATCCCTATTCATGATATCCCCAAACTTTTGTCTCCATCACCATCCCTGTATGCCGTGTATGCCCTGTATGCCTGAACATGCTTCCTAACCTATCCTATCTACTGACCCTTTCATTCCTAGGCACCTTCCACAACATTCCTCTCTCTCCCAAAAAACAGAAAAAAATCAATAAAAAATGGGCACCTGTCCCACAAAAAAGAACACCCAAACATAGCTCTACACTTCATCTATATGTTATCTTGACATACTTAGGTCCAATTGGCCATATAACATTATTCTGTTGCTGTCATGCATCACTGACATGGTGACACTCCAAAGTCATGAAATTGTATGTACAATTGTACATTTATGTTGTGGGAAGTGTTTAGCTGTGATGCTCTCCCACCATCCTCCTGCAAATTCCTGTATTTTCCTATGTGTCCTATCCTATTCTTGCCAAATCCATTTTCACCACAGTCCTATCCATCACCTTTTCACACATTTAATCTGTTCCAAAAATAGATTAACACTCAACATGCATAGCTCAACGTGTCCTATGGAAAAGGCTTAACTTTATGTCCTTGGCAATTGCATAGAGGTTGGCATAGTGCAAAAATGATGAGTGGTGGTGAATGTTGTTTAGCTTTTTATTGCAAAAAGATGATGATTTCCATTTAATCCACAGTTGTCCACTTACTTTTGCACAACTGTGCTTGAATCTGCTGCCCTATGAGAATACATAGTAAAGGCATACGGAAGGCATTCCTATATGGCATGTTGAGATAATTATCCTCTTTGTAGCTTGCTGTTTTTGCATAGTGTCATGGGTTTGATTACGGTTGTAGGTCAATTTATTAATTTGTGGCATTTCATATTACTATCATAAATTTAACTGCAAATGTCTGTATTTCTTTCAATTTACAACATTTCATTAACATACTAATTGAACAGTGTAGAAAGGAATTTGCAAAAACATTGCAGCACCAACAGGGAAAGTTTTCTAGTCAACCTTATCCTGCTTGTGTGTTCATGTTTGTTGTACTCAAATACCCCTTATTTATCTGTGTAGCAAGAACTTTATTCTGCAGAGCATGATAAATTAATGATGATTTAATAAGACTAAACCACCAGAAATATGTTCCTGCATATCCCACAAAAGATATTGTTGCTATTCCTCGCTACATCTGTCTCTATCTTTCTTTCTGTTTACCCCTGCTGCTTCAGTATATTGTCACTGTGCTTAAATAGTATTATTTAAATCTTGTGAAGTAATAATTCCTTTGTGGTGTGATGAGATAATGCTGACGTTTAGAGATATATTTTTTACTACCTTCAAGTGTTCTATTCCATCTATCCATCCATTAGCTAAAAGTTAATGACTGTTTTTATTATACTATTTTATGTGTACCTGTTGGCTACATATTGTTATGAGACCCCATTATCCTTCTTCTGTCAGAATCAACTTTGTCCCTGCCTCCATTTCACTCTGTTGATGTATCTTCTCCCTTCTGTATTATTATTCTACCACCTCTGAATTTGGTCAATGACTGGTGCTGGGGAACAAATACAACTAAGGCTAAATGGCAGTACACAGCTGATGTCAATATCTTATGACTGTATTACCTTCAGCTGCATTACTCCAGCCTCGTTCTGCTGTGCTTAGCAATGTTTATTCAGTTTAATGTAATTTTCATTAAGCTGAAGTGTTGTATGTACAGATTACAGTGCTCAATAGGGCAATATAGATAAATGCATACATTCACATCTGCAGACATCTGCTGTCAGATATTAAATATCAGAAGTATGACTTTCTACATGGTGTGCTTAGTTAATACTCAGGCATAAATGTTTTTCTTGGAAAGCTCTAAAGGTTTGAATCCAAATGGATGAAAAAAAATGTTTCAGAATGTTTTGTCTTACTCCTATGACTGTAAATTTCAAGTACATCTTTCTTTAACAAGTCATTGTCCTGCTACTACATTAGTGTGCTTGCTCTTTATTATTAAGCCTGTCTTTTACAGATCTTTGTGTAAACATTGACACAGAGCAACATAGAGTGGTACTAATTCCCTTCTAAGTTCAACATAATACTTTGCCATCAGCAGTGCAATTCAGCTTGGCAGCGCTGTGCTCAAAGAGTAGAAAATCAAATACTTATTGTTTACGTTTTATAGTGTTATATATGGCTCAATTAAATTTGTCAACAGGTTATCTTGATTTCACAGTGATGACTCAATTAATTAATTTGGTTAATGTATGTCTGCACTCCAGTGGTTACACTTGCAACTGTGTTACAGTTTTGGTTAACTGTTATTCTGCAGTGCTCTGTCCTATGTATGGGATGTCTATTTGTCTTGTCAATGCACATTGTGCATGTTTGAGACAAGGAAGTGTTCATCACACCTCTCAACCTCTTAGTACAAAGAATCTGGTCAAAGCCCAAAATAGTGGGGAATGACATGATCAACAAACCACAATGCTTTGTCAGAGATGGCCTACACCTGTCGCCCTTGGGATTCTGGATACTGGCTAAGGCTCTTGCCACTCCTATAGTGCCTTTTTAAGGCAAGGTTCAAATGACAAATTCACCACCATAACAGGTACAAGGAAGCGAAATCTGAGGGTAATGCTACTCAGTGCTAGAAGTCTAATCCGCAAACTGCATTAACTCAAGACACTCCTTAAAATGGAGAATAATGACATCTGTGCAGTGACAGAGACCTGGTTCAAGGCTCCAGACAGCACCACTGTATTACCAGGCTATAATTCGTACCACACCTTTTGGCCACTTAACCGGGACCAAAACACTAAAGGTGGAGGCATGTCCATATTCATTAAGGATATCCACACCTCCAGGCTAGTTACTCAGCATAATGCATCCGAGATTATCCAAGTGCAACTAACTCTGGGCAAGACCGCATTCCAAATTGTAACTTGCTAAAGATCCCCCACCATGTCCCAGGATTACCACTCCTCATTTCTTGATACACTGAAAAATATTAGGGTACAACCCAACACCCTAATAATGGGCAATTTCAACTACCCCACCATTAACTGGAAAAACAACTCATATACCAACTCTTTTACTCAACGTTTTCTGGAATTCATAAATTCCAGTGCCTTGGATCAACTTATCCACACCCCCACCAGGGGCAGCAATATCCTAGACCTGGGCATTGCCAGCATGGGTGACCCATGTTCCACACCAGAGGTCAATTCCTCATTGGTCAGATCTGACCGGAAGCTAATCACCCTAGACATCCACATCCCCCCCCCATTAGGGAAACCACCGTAAAAAATTTCTCCAAAGCCAACTTCACACTTCTTAAGACAGAAGTGTCAAACTTCACGACACCCATGCAGACGGACAATAGAGGTACCACTGCTGAATCCTACACAAATGCACTTTATAAGCACTTATATGAGCGCATGGATAGTGCTATCCCTAACAGAACTAAGATGCTATACTCCAAAAAAGGAAGCCAATCGGGTGGTCCCCTGCCATAAACAAACTCTACAACAGAAAAAAGAAACTGTTGCAAAAAAGAGTAAAATCCTATGATTGGAGGAACTCCCTGGTCAGCCTCAGTAAGAAGCTGAAATCCCTCATAAAATCCTCCAAAGCTAGTTATGAAAACAAAATCGCCACTGATTCTAAAGACAACCAGAAAGCATTCTATAGCTATGTCAAGAATCTCAATGGCAACACTCAGATCTTCTCTGAGTTACAGCATAATGGCACTAAATATACAGAATCAACTGATATTGCCAACATCCTGGCAGATAGGTTCAGTGCTAACCTTACCCCCCTCTCACCCCCTAAAGGGCCCATCTCTATACCAGAAGAATGCAAAGTTCCTGTAATCATGGCTGCAGAGGTAACAACCACACTCTCCAAAGCATCCATGCGACCTGAAAACATCCCAGGCTGCATTCTACATGAACTGTAGAATGAACTGGCACCCCACCTAAGCACCATGTTCAGTCATAGCCTCACTTCAGGTTTTGTGCCCACTGAATGGTGCACAGTGACGGTTATCCCACTCCTCAAAGCGGGAGCCACCACGGACCCCGGGAACTACTGCCCCATTAGCCTAATGAACCTGGTCAGCAAGGCCATGAAATGTATCATCATGGATCTTATACACAAAGACATTGGTAATCTCCAAACTCTGGACCCCACCCAGTTCGGGTTTGTAAAAGGCAGATCATGTCTCCTAAACCTGATAGACTTCTTTGAAGCAGTCACCAAAGCCGTAGATGAGGGCAAGGTGGTTCACACAGCCTATCTAGATCTCACCAAGGCTTTTGACACCATCCCCCAATCTGGAATTATTGATAAACTCACTAAACTCGGTATAAATCTCTATGTCACAAGATGAGTTGCCAACTGGCTCACTGACAGAACCCACACTGTGAAAGTAGCATACTCCAAATCCGACTTCAGACCGGTGACAAGTGGAGTACCACAGGGTTCAGTCCTGGGTCCTCTCTTGCTTGGTATCTACTTTTCTGAAGTACAGGCTAACACAGAAGGTCTTTGGCTAATGAAGTTCGCAGATGACTGTAAACTAGGAGCCATAATTGAAAATCCTAATGATGTGGACATCCTACAAAAGGGCCTTTCAGAGACAGATGCCTGGTGTCAAATCCATGGCCTCAAGCCCAATGCCAAAAAGTGCATTGTCATCCCCTTTGGTAAAAACTCTGTAGCCATGAGCTAGCACATAGGTGGTAGTCTACTTAACACCGAAAGTGTGATAAGAGACCTTGGGACACAGGTGAACAGTAGTCTCTCCTTTGATAATCACATTGCCAGAGTAGTCATCCCCTTTGGTAAAAACTCTGTACCCATGAGCTACCACATAGGTGGTAGTTTAAACACCAAAAGTGTGATAAGAGTCCTTGGAACACAGGTGGACAGTAGTCTCTCCTTTGATAATCACATCGCCACAGTAGTCAGGAAATCCTTCTATGTGGCGCACCTCATCACAAAAGGTTTCTCATCCAGGAAAAAAGAGGTAATTGTTCCCCTCTACTCATCGCTCATTAGACCCATTATAAAGTAACGCCCCTTTTGGTATGTACCTCACAAGACATATACAACAACTGGAAAGGCTGCAGAAATACCTCACAAAGAGGATTGCCAGCCTCAGTCAGCTGCCCTATGCAGACCGTCTCAAAAAACTCCAGCCTTACTCCATCGCATATCGAATACTCAGAGGTGATCTCTGCCTAACATACAAAGCTATGTCAAACCCAGAGCTGTTGGACATGCTCAACTTAATGAAATTCCAATCCCTCCGAGCTACATGCTTTAGGGACCTAAACCTTGTTACTACAATAAACAGAACATGCTGGAGGGATATATTACTGTCCCGGAGACCTCTCATACTCTGGAAAAAACTATATATCTATATCAAACAAAGCTCCTTATTAGCACTCTTCAAGAAAAATCTTGATGATTGGGTGGGAAATAGGAAATTCACCCCGGGGATCCCCTCTGTGGCTCTGCTCTGCAGGGGCACAGGAAAATAATTTTCTTGGGTGGCAAAAGCCAGGGTACCTTTTTGGCTAGGCTTATATAGGCCCTAGGGCCAATAGCCTAGTACCTACCTATGAACCTATGAACAAAGGACCCAAAATAAGGAGAGATTTTAAATATTGCTCTTATAAATTTAGAAAGTTGCTAGAATAACAGGATTTGTGTTAGCATGCATTTTTTAAGTCTAGGAAGTCTGAAGTTCAAACATATGCAATTATTTAGTGACTTCACTCCTCAGTGATGTACCAGAAAATCACAAATATTATGAAGAACAGGCTAAAATATGAGGAATAAATCTGGAGAGTTGTGTATTCATCTGAGCATGAAGGAGCAGGAAACTTGATTGATTATCCAGTGCTTTAAAACTGTGAATTTCTTTGGCATCCCAAAATGTGAAACAGGTACATGTCATCACAGTAATGCAATGTACATGAAGTACAGAATCTAACTTTTAGCAGAAAAGTATGCAATTATAAGGGACAATTAGAGTAATGTTACATTGCCCTGTGCACACATATGCATTTGCTCCAAAACCTGTGGTGCACAGCACCATTTCTTCCAAAACAATGGATTTTCAACAAGTACAATTTACTTTTTCATATCATCAGTTTCAGTCTTCTCCTGTGACACTTGCAACTACTACTCTCTAGATTGTGTAACTAGAGAGTTAGGAGGTTTGGTGCTTAACATGGACATTTTGTGTATGTGAGTGTGTGGAATGCATGATGCTATAGCTACTTCCCATAAGGAGAATACATTTAACTTTAAATACAGCTACCTTATCCCCCTTTTTGCAGAAACATCCTCTCTGCAACATACTGATGAGGTCATCTAGTGAAAAGTGCACTCTTTCCCTATAAGAGTTAGACTTCTACTGTGACCCTTATGACTAATACTGTGCTCTCTAAATTGTGTAACTAGATAGATATGTATTGATGCTCAGTGTGGGGAACTTATGTGTGCATGTGGGAGTATAGGGTCAGGTGAGAATGTCCTCTAACATAGCTGTGCTCCATCAACATCTACTCTAGAAACATGTTTTAAACTGCTAGATGACTTGACCACATCTCCTGTGCAACATACTGATGAGGTCATTCTTTCTAAAGTGCACTCCTATACTTTAACAGTCTGTGGGACATGCATTTCTTACACTGTTCTTTAGAATGTGTAATTAGAGAGGTAGGAAATTTGAATACAGCAACATCTAACTTCTACAACTGTGTAAGTGTGTGTGTGTGTGTGTGTGTGTGTGTGTGTGTGTGTGTGTGTGTGTGTGTGTGTGTGTAAAGAGACTGTAAATTAATTCAGGATTGGTTTGCACACATTTGCAGTGGCAACATGTATAACCTCAGATGGCTGTACAAGTCATTTTACCATATCCTCTTGGCAATACATTACTGATGTCATCACTTCATAGATGCTGTATGCCTCACCTGTACTCAATCATTTCCAGTTGCACTGGCTGTTGATAATGTGCTGTATAGATTGAATAACTAGATAAGCATGTGGTTTTAGTCCATCCCTGCTTAAATAGTGTGACTCTGTTTAATGTCATATACTTTTGGCTACCTCGCAACCATCTTTACGTACACTTCCACTTATGAGATGGATTTAAAGTGGTACTGTTACACTAGCAATTACTAGCATTCCCAGGAAAAAAAATAACTTTTTGACCACATGATGTTTACATAATTCTACCATAACTGCATTATTTCAAAGTTATAGTGCAATTTATTTTTTGGTGTGTAACTTTCATACTTTGCTTTGTACATTGTGTAACTACATATGTAAGATATTTGAGGCCAGCTGTGAGTGTGTCTTTCACCTACATATGATGTATACTACTCTTCAAATACATATACAATGTGTAGCATTTTTGTACATTTTGACTAGTTTTTAGAATAAACGTCGACCAGATTAACAGTTGTGATGTCATCCATTCAACTGTGCACTGCCCCAGTTACACCACAACATGTAGTGTGATGCTTGTGATTCATGAACTAATCTGTAGCTGGAGATCTTAGGTAGTTTAAATCTAACAATTACTGTTCAGACTATGTTATGTTAGTCAATGTGACTGTACATGTCACTGACACTTTTGTCAAACACATCTGCTGTGTACACACAGAGATGCTGATTCTTCTTACAAAAAGCTATGATAATTTCTCACATAACAATGATGACATGTTATTACATTTTCCTTTCATAAAGTATGTTGCCTTACTACAGCAATTACAGGCACACACATCCCTTGCAGCAATAGCATGGTGTAATTGCTTGACATACCGACATATATCACAATTGTAGTGACACTTCTAATGTAGCATATTCATTCTCTGCAATATCATGTATTTTCTGCTGTCAAATGCTCAGGTGTTCAAAATACACATTCACTGACTGTTAGCATTGTGTGACCTTATACTGTAATGCACGAATGCATCCTCTAAGCCTAGTTATGAGACTAAATTAGTATCCATAGCTAAAGACAACCATAAGGCATTCTTTAGCTGCATCAGAAACCTAAAAGGGAATACCCAGCTGTTTGATGAACTTATAGTGGATGGTACCACTCACACTGAAGCTGAGCAAATTGCCAACCTGCTAGATGACAAATATGGCAATAATTTCACCCCCCTGTCACAACCAGCCATATCCTAAATCATTCCTGACACCAGTCCTCCACCGAGTATCTCCAAAGAATAGGTCGTACAAGTGTTCTCCAAAGCCAAAAACATGGTATCTGTGGGACCAGATAACATTCCAGGTTGCTTACTACACAATCCAAAACAAGACAAAACAGAACCACTTGGCCCTTTCTTTAACCATAGCCTGAGTGCTGGCTTTATTTCAGCAGAGTGGAGAACAACAGCATTAATCCCCTTGCACAAAGGGGGTCCATCAACCGACCCAGGAAACTATCAATCCATAAGACTGAACAGCTTTATCTGCTAGGCCATAGAAAGAATCATCATGGACCTTATCAACAAGGATACAGGCAACCTTCAAACTCTTGACCCAACCCAGTCTGGTTTTGTCATGAGTAGATTTTGCTTATTAAACCTGGTGGACTTCTTTGAGAATGTCACCAAAGCCCCGGATGAGGGCAGATCAGTGCATACCCATACCACCTATCTTGATTTAGCCAAGGCTTTACACACAATCCCTCACTCAGAGATCATTGAGAAACTCTCTCATTTGGGGACTAACCCATACGTCACTAGATAGGTAGCCAATTGGCTCAGTGACAGAATGTGCACTGTCAAAGTTGGGAGTCTACCTCCACCAGTACAGCAGTCACCAGTGGGGATCCACAAGAATTTGTGCTGGACCGTCTATTGTTTGCAATCTATTTCTCTGAGCTCCAGGTGATAGTAGTTGGCTTATGGCTTACCAAGTCTGCAGATGACTGCAAACTGGGCACAATCACTGAGTCCCCTAGTGATGTAAACATATTATAGAAGGGGCTGGCATAGACAAATGATTGCTGCCAAAGTCATGGACTTAAACTAAATGCAAAAAAATGCCTCATTATCCCCTTTGGCAAAGAAGTAACCCCTGCTAATTATGATATAGATAGCAACCCTCTAAGTTCAAACCCAATGGTGTGAGACCTGGGAACACAAGTTGATACCATTATAAAGTTTGATCACCATGTTTCCATAGTAGTGAGAAAACTCTTCTACATTGCACGTCTCATAAATAAGGGCATCACATCCAAGACTGAGGATGCTATAACTCTGCTCTACTTCTCTGCTCGACCCTTATCTGACCACTAATTGAGTACAGTGCTCCCTTCTGTATGTATCTCATCAGACACCTGCAGCAACTGGACAGAATACAGAGTTTTCTAACCAAGAGAATCCAGAGCCTCCAAAATGTGACTTACATGAAAACTCTGAAAGCCCTGTCACTGTATTCTGTATCATACAGGCTGCTGACAGGTGACCTGTGCCTGGCCTACAGAGCAGTCTCTGACTCTACCCTAATGAAAATGCTGCGCATCTGCAAATCAAATGGGACAAGAGTCATTAACTGTAGGCTTAGCGTGAAGCCTACATAGTTGTTAATGAATCCCAGGGATAATTTTGGAGAATGGTACTATTGCTGTTTACACTGACAGCTACCTTTTGAAAACTTGAACCAAAACTTCAGTTAATGAAGTAGTTAAACTCATTGTTGCATTTTAGGTGGGATAAGAAAGAAAAGGGAAATACATGATTTTATTAGACTTCTATTCTACAACCAGATAGTTAGTCTTTAGCCAGAAAATGTTTGGATTCCCCTGGAAAGGGACTTGTTTGTGTTTCGTAGTGGTATTTCTGAGTATGTTACAATTATGCTAAATATTTCAGGACTCTGACTATGTAATCTGTGTATTTTCACAGTTAAATTTTACCCAGACCTCCTTTTCTGTCTGCAAAAGCAGTGTTACAATCTGTTCATGTAGTATGTTGTTTCAGTATGGATGTAAAGGATAGATTTGAAAGGTGCATCATTGCCTGCCTGCAATGTGACACGTGCTACCTTCACCAGCTCTACAAGTACAGGTCATCTCTGGTGTCTAAAGCATACTTTTGTTTGTAAATAATATAAGGTAATAAAGTATGTTTGCAAGTTATTAAGTAGCTCTGTTACAGCTGCATTTCTTCTATAGTAATACATCAAAAGTGTTGACATCAAAATAGTCACTATAAATGTGCTATTTTGACCGAGTCATAAATGAAAGGGTTCACTGGCCTAGTCTACCTCCCTGATTAAAAAATAGCAAACAAATAAACATAAGCACATACATACATACATGCATACCTACACACACACACACACACACACACACACACACACACACACACACACACACACACACACACACACACACATACACACACGCACAAACACACATAAATGTTAAACTGAACAGGGAGTTGAAGAGGACTGGGTAAATAAAGGCCCTTCCTACAGGTATCATGTTCAATAAACAAGTAGGCTGTATCCTGTGGGATGTGACTTTAAGGCAGTGGAACTCCTTAACTGCAAGAGTCCTTCAGCCAGACTGGTAGTATCACTGCAAGCCAAACAGTGGAATGCACCTCTCTAGGTAGTTTGATCACTACCCCCCATGATCGACTTGATGTTCATTTTAGAGTGCTATGTCTGCAATAGAAACCAGTACACATGTAATTCCTAGTCAAAATAAGTGAATAACGTATGCTATTAAATGCCGCGGTGATGCAGCGGTAGCGTTGTCGCCTCACAGCAAGAGGTTCTCCCATTCGATTCTTGGCTGGAGTGTCTTCTATGTGGAGTCTGCATGTCCTCCTCGCAGTTGAGTGACGTTCGAAAGACATGCGTGAATGGGCGTGCCTTCGTTGAATATTGGATGTCGGGCTGGCACCTTGGCACCATAAAAATCTACTGCCAATCATTAGCAGACCGGAGCTCCGCTGTGGCGACCCCTAACCGGGAATAGCCGAAAGAACAATTAAATGCAACTATGCCAGACTGCAGAATGCAGAATACAGAATAAAATATCTTAAAGATCATATTTCAATAATTATAATAAACTGCAGAGAATAAAAGGCATTCAAAGTGACTCTTCAATGGATCCTGAATTTGCCAGATATTTAGATAGACGAATCAATCTATACAAAATTAGATTATTTGCAAGCGCATTTTCAGTAGAAGAGGTGGTTACCCAAGCACATGAATTTTTTTTGTTGTCTAGTGCATTATAAAGCAAACACTACTTGACACCATAATGCAGTTGTAGTTATAATGCTTTTTAGGCAACATTTCTGCAAACTCAGAAAATGAGTAGTGAAAAAAAGACTAATACATAACAAACTCATTTTTAACAGACACAACCAATGAGACATATACTAAAAAGGCATCTTTAAATTATGCAGCACCCATAGGCTTTTAGACCTGGTACTATGAGTAGAAAAGCAATATTTCAACTTAAACATCCAACAAAAACTGCAACCTGAAACAGCTGCTTACTGACATTGCACTTTCCATGGCTGTTAACAAGTAGCAGTGAATAATATGAAAGCATGGAATGGAGTCAGGGAAGTTGAGAGTCAATAAAACCTTAGATGCATGCCCTTGCCAGTCCCACACTGCCCACAAGCAGAACAACATGCCCCTGCAAAATGTACATTATCCATATGTATAAACACATAGTCACAACATCTCCTACCAGCATAGATTTGCAGCTTCTAAAAGAAATAAGTACAGTCATGGTGGTTAGTTCAGTTTTCAAAACTAGTGAAAGTATACTCTTTCTGTAGTTTAATGTCCTAAGTTGTAGTTGCACATTCTCAAAGTAGTTAAGTGTTCAAAATTGTCAAAAATATCCTCCATTGTAGTTAATTATCATAAACTGTAAAATAATATTACCACAGCACATTAGGGTAGTATGTTGATCATCCCTGTGGTAAGCCAGTGTCTTAAACATAACAGCAAACTACTAAGAAAGACAATCTGTGTAGAACACAGATTTCTGTTTTCATAACTGGCTCTGTCTAGTATTCCCAGTGGTACAGCCACAGCAGTGTTGCATGTGTTCTAGTCCATCACATGTATGGAACATCAATAGGGGAGATACAATGAAAAGACAGAATAATCAAGTCTGTCAGACAGAGGGAAAATCAGATGATGAGTGTTATATCACCAGTTAGTTGGTTAGTTAGACAGCAAGGGCTGCGCAACCTAAAAATATGGTGGTGACTATCAGTTAAAAGATCCACAGAGATTGCATCTGCAAAGAGATACTAGGACGGTTGAAGGTAGTAATCACTCAGCAAACTACATCCAGGTATCCCCATGTCTTTTCCAGATATTGCAGTTTGTAAATTTAAGGGGCATGTAGACTTTTTTCAGAGAAACCATTTCCAGCGTAGGTGGCTATAAACTAGCCAACTGTATGATATGCATGATGCATGTACAGGGATGTGCATTACATATACATTGATGTACAGAAATGGCAATCCCACATGCAGTCACATGACAATCTCAGAATGACATTCTGAGTGAGAGCTACAAGAATGGCAGACCAGGTCTGGCAAACATAATCTTGATGTGGTAGTCCTTCCAAAAGGTACCCCATTTCTATGAGAGCAATAAAAGATGACCCCCTTCACCAGCAAAGTCATTTCCATAGAATAACTATGTGGACTTGTTTCCCTTGTAGACAGTGAAGAATGATGCCAAGGAACACCTGATATGATCTCAGTAAGGTTTGCTGTCTGTGTTGCCTTCTGCTGCATTCTGTGTATGTAGCAAGACTAGTAATAGCACTGATGCTGCATTCCAGAATGCATCAGGAACAGTAGTATATAGATTCATAGGTAAGAAGTAGGCTGCCTTTCTAAGCCTTTTTAAACCTAGCCAATTTTCCTTTTTGTCCTTAAAATAACCTAGATCGGCCTTACCCATCCAATGGTTATTAATGATATATTACCCTTGAAAAGAATAAGTGATATTATACATAGATAATTTGAGAGGACCCATGCATAGGATAAAGCATTTAGGAGCTGCCTCTGTCCATAAGTAGCCCAGGGAGCAGTCCTAGGGTAAATTTTCTGTTTCACATTCAGAGATCTAAGTTGCACTTGAATATGGATAGGGATGAACTTTGTTTTACGCAAATGGGGTGTCTGTTCCAGAGCAGTTGTAGCCTCTGTGAGATATATGTCCCTACATACCATTCTGTTGATCTTGCTGAAGAGGTTTAGATCCCTAAACTGAGTATTTGTGATGCCATTTGACTTGCTGATGTGCATTAATCTACCACTGAGCATGCCGACAGGGTCTTGAGTTGGTCCATGTAGGGCATGTTGTTTAGGCCTTGTATCCTCCCTGTGAACATACCAATTGTTGCATGTGTTTGGACAGATACATGCAATAAAGGACATTATGTTCAATGATTGGTCTAATGAGGGCTGAGTAAAGGCAGACAATAACATCCCTGGATCTAGACACAATCCCTTTGTTTATAGGCTGTGCAATTTCAGGCTGTCTTCTCACTTCTGCATGTCTACACATCCTTGTCTCACCAAGGATGTAATTATCATCTCAAGGGGCAGGTTAGCCTGCAATTCTGTAAAGTCTTACCAAACCTTGTCCTCTGGAGTGCATACATCTGCATGGCAAAAGACACCTTTGTCTCACACCTGTTGGCTAGACTCCTTTACCTGCATTTTTCACCATATCATTTACTTAAAAAGAAACACTTAATCTGGGAAGTAGGAACTGTACTGTGCACCTCTGCCTTCTCAAAGCACATGATGATGTCCCTTAGCTCCAGCTGGACATCTGTATTTTACACACTGTCCAGCAAACACAGAAACAGGCCATGGTATGTCTTCACCATCTTTACACTGATGTATGTATACCAGTGGGACAGCCCTGTCATGTTCATCATACTACAGGCATACGTGTCTAGTTTGCAGTAGTTGATATAGCTTGGGGTTGATGGGGAATATGCTATTAGATAACCGGATTCAGCTTCCATGCAGGTTATGTAGGTTAGCCTTGGTCACTATCAGTAATAGAGCCATCATGATACATGTATATCTAATGATTTCCCTTCTGCAGCTCTTATTACTATCAAAGAAAATCATTCAGGGCATCTCTAGTTTTCTTTGGTGCTGGTTGACTCCTCTTGTGTGTACTGAGTAATTTTCATGTCAGTCTTCCACTTGCCATATCTGCAATCGGGTCCTCATTGCATCCTGTATTATCTGGCATAGTGCACTGTCGGATATTTAAATGGTGTTCCTCAATCATAGGAAGACATATGACATTAGTCTCAGACTGGTTTTCAGGGCATGTTGGTCTCCCACTAGTTTCACATGTTCCCTTCTGTAGGAACCATTGTATTCCTCTCTGGTCTTTCCTTACAGCATGCCATAAGCTTTTGCATGAAGAATCAGTGCATTTTGCCATTGATGTTCTTCTCCCTGTAGTTGAGGCATCTCTCTGTAATGCAATCTGCATTTAGATTCTAAAGTCCAGCATGTGTTTCCCAGGGCAGAGAGTAGGATGTGCTAGGTTCCTCACACTGTTGTCTGTGTACTTCTCCCTCGGTATTTCCGTCATTCAGTTCTGCTTTTCCTAATTTGCGTGGTTGTATAGGCATTCACCATCAACCCCAATGTGAGTAACAAGCTGAGAGTATGTGATCACTCTCCACGCCACCCCTGCCGTTATCAGGGAAGAATACAATGACTATGGATTTCTGGTTTCAATGGCTGTGTTTGATTATCAGATGGCACTGGGCAGCATTTGAATATAATAGTCTGATATAGCAGGGGTGGAAGTGAAAGTACTCATGCTTGATATGAGGTAAATAGGTTATGATGTCACACAGCATTTGGCATGAGCACTCAACTAAAGTCTGAAGGTGCTTTTTTAGTTGTGATCAATTTTGGGCTTAAGAAAACAACTTCTGTCCAAACATAAGTTGTTTTCTTAAGCTTAAAACTGAAAGAGTCCCAAACTTTAGGTCCTAGTAGACAGAAGCAGTAATCTTTAAACTGAAGTTTTGTTACAGGGAGCTGCAATGAACAGAATGAGTTGTCTAGCTTTCTGAAGGTGAAGGATGTGGATTCTCTTATTAATTTGACCACTAATGGAGAAGAGGAGTAGGTCTGTAAGAGTTTCAATAGTTTTGATGCAAGTAAAAGGTCTCCTCTTTGACTGGGAGTGATTTTACTTTTTGTAGAGTTTTAAAAAGGAGCTCTCCTTTTGCTGAAAGTGTTATGAATCTACAGATTTTGTTGGTTAGTGTTTGGATTAATATATGGATTTTTTGTGATGACTTGGCTATTAGGAGGAGGCGGTATTCTAGTTGGAAGAGTAGGATGCCTTTTGTTTGGCATGATGTTTTGTGCTAGCACAAGTTTTATAAATGTTGTTGTGGGTTTATGATATATTCCCTACAGTACTAATTGAATGAAGGATGGATACCATCTGAATCTGGAGGACTGTCACATTTTGGTTGTTCAAGGATTAATTCTATTCCTTTGATGCTGATTACTGAAAAAACAAACAAACAAAGAATAAGGGCATATAAGTTGGTCTGGGTGGGGGACTATTTGAGCTGTTGGTGTACTGTAAGTAGGTCACTAGATACAGAGAGACTGTCTGAAAGAGTGGATATGGGTAGGTTGTCATGGTAAGCTATCTGCTTTTTTCTGCATATAAGACAGCTGACTTCTAATATCTTTTTTGATAAGTTTCTCAGCTGTACAGAATTTTCTCTTTTTTTTAGTTCAACATTTGGGTTGGCCTTCCATGTATGCCAGGATTCACCTCTGGCTTTTATCAATCGTTTTAGCTATTCTGTTAACCAGTCATTCTTTTCTGGTTTGTACAGTCTAGAAATTAGATTTAGGTTGAAGTCTCATAGTGATGGTATTTTTTTAGGTTTCTTTTCCTGGATGTAATATTATGTAGTGGGGATTTAATTTTTTGTGCAGATGATGGTGGGGGGAGGAAAGCTATGGCTAGATAAAGTGGTTTACTCTGTCTTGTATGTATGCTGACTACTAGCCAGTGCAGTATGAAGTCAGAGGTCGGGTTGATTTAAACTATAAATTGTATGCTTAAGTAGAATCTGAAGAAAATGAATGTTTCTTTCTCCATTCTATGTTCGTGGTCTGACATCTAAGGGGTAGTCATAGGTGGGTAGAAAGTGGTGGGTAGGTTGGTTCTTTTTTAATCCATGATTCTCTAATAGCTAGAATGTTGGGTTTAAGTTGTTGGATGATGGTGTTAATGTGGTCAAGTTTATTCTCCAGACTTTGAACATTGACAACTTAACAGGTAAGAGGGGAGGGATTTGGACTTGAATCAAATGTGCCTGGGAGGAGAAGAATTAGAATAATGACAGTACATGTGCAGATCTTTTTTGGAGGTTTCAGTCGGTTGGGCAGAGTGGTGAGTAGGATGTCAAAATGTTAGTGGATACTTTGATGGTATTTTTGGTAAGGTTTGTGGCATTTGTTGGTGGATGAGGTAGGGATGTTCTGATGAAGGAGAGAGTGGGTAGATGAGGTAGTTATTACAAGTTAAGATTGGAGTTTAGGAGTAAAAGGGGATACTATTGGTTTAATCAAGAAATGAGGACAGATTATTAGGTATGTCATAAAACACGTTTTCAATATGTACTTTTTCTGGGCCTAAAGAATTGTGAGCTGGGGGGTGCAAATAATCTCTGTGTTAAAGTTCATCTTTATGTAAGCAAAAATTGAATACTTTGATGTCAGTTTGCTCTTTGTTGCTGAGCTAAAGCCAAGATTGTGACTGACTTAAAAACAACAGACACATGACATAATGATGCAAATCCTTCAGAGAAAATATTGGAGGACATTAAATCAGGGAGAATGTCTTACTCAGAGTGAGAGTTATGCATCAGTATACAGGATATGCAAATTACATTATTACATTATAGGTGTCATCGTACAGCATAAAAACAATTCCATATCAATAATGTCAATTCTTCTATAACAGAGCATTTCTACCATAGTCCCCATTGAAAATGGGCGGTACTGCACTGTGATATTGTTGGATAATAAAAATAAATTAATGCATAAGAAATTAGCTAGTGCGCATTTATGTAAATGTGTTCATGCAGTAAAGAAGAGCTTGAGTGAAAAAGAAATAAATTACATCTGATTAGTAAAATTAATACTTTTTAAAATTAAACTGATCAGTCGAATCTATACTTTCTTATTGTTAATTTATGATGTCATATTAACTATTTCTCTTTTGCCATGCACCTGGCATGTAATGATGTCAATAATGTCAATGTGGTCATCACATTTACACACTGTCATAGGCTTATCTTCTTGCTTCCTCATTGACCACCTGCTTGCAACAATCTCTCTGGGTTCCACTGTAGGCCTATTAGAATTGAAAATAACTATACCTACTACACTCTGAGAGAGAAGATGAAGCTGAGCAGCTAAATCACCTCATAACCTTCCAGATGCTAAATGAGTCAGTCACCAGCAAAGCAAATGTAAGGTCTTCCTCTATGACTTTAGACCAGCAGTAAAATGAGTATTCTGCTAAGGCATGTAAGTCTCAAGGGGATTCTCTTCTAGTCATGATAATAATTTAACCTAAAATTAATAAATGCTCTACAAGTAAGAAGGCTTTTAAAGGTTATAGGATATACATTGTTTAGTCTTGCCTTTCCATACTTTTAAGTAATTCCGTTGATTTTTTCTAATATTCTAAAGCCTAAATCTTTGAAGTCTGTTTGCTAATAACCCCCCCCCCCACCAAGTAGCCTTAATTTTCTAATAGTTAATACTTACTCTGCTGATGTAAGTAACAGTGTCAAACTGATCATTTTATCAGGCATATCAGAACTCATGGGAAAGAAAAGCCTCCTTTTTAATGTGGTAGCCTCTGCTGCATATTTTTGGCAATAATCACTAAATGCATTTCCACAAGATTTTTCTAAAGGAAGAATGGCTTTTATTTTTTCTTTTGCATCTGACTCACGGTTTCTTAAATTTGTATTCTACTTAAAGTTAGTTTAGCTGATATAAATGTGCAGTCATCTTACATTCTTTTTAAATGGCATAATAAATATTGTGAGATATGTAAGGAAAGGGAGAAATATATAATTTGGTTTATTCAAAATAAAGAAAATAATTATTAAAAATATTATTGCATTTTACAAGGAAAGCTGCATTCAGTCTTGCTCTGTGTTGTTATAGCAACTGTGAGTGAATCACTACTTTGCAAACCATAGAAACCTGACTAAGCAGAAGAACAAAGGAAAAACACAGCAATTGACTTTTGAATAAATAATTGAATGTGTAGACAATATAATGTGTTGCTATCAGAAGACATTTAAACTTTCATCATATTTAATTTTGACAGGACTATTTGTTAATTATTCCTAAATACTGCCATTGCATATGGCACAGTACAATACTAAACTCTCTGAATGTTTACAATGTGATGACATTTGATTATTTTCCATTGTTGTACTATGTTAAGCTAGGCTGGGTTCTGTTTGTCACTGATTAATGCTGGGAACTTTGTGGTAAAACTGTACATCTAAATTATCAACAGTTTAAATTATTCATCTCCATATCGCATGCAATGAATTATTTCACATTATAATTATGCAGTGACACTATTAAATAATAGACTTTACTACAGATAACCTAAGGAAACTGTAACACAGGACAGACTCTGTTTAATACATTATAATGAAAATAAACCCTTAGGATTCATTAACAATTGTTCAGGCTTTGCACAAAGCCTAAACGATGTAAGCATGTTAGCATGGCGAATAACAGCAATCACTGAATATGCATGCTACTCATTGAGATTACAGATTTATAAGCACCTTTTCATGGCCAGCAAAGAGTTGGTGACCAGGAAAAGCAGGGAAGCTTGAGTGCTCAATCTGAACACAATGGTTTGCTTGTAGGCAAATTGATTACGACAGCACATTTGCAAACCTTGGTCAAAGTAAGGGTAAGTCAATTTAAAGAATGCAGGGGAAATGAAATGGGGACAATGAACACAGAATATAATTGTATTAGTGTGAAAATAAGTAAAAGGGGAGGGTATATGGAAAAAATGTACTCAGATAATGTAGTCAAATGTGTTTATGTCACTAAGAAACATTTTAAAAATAAAACTTCCATACTGACATAATAATAATTAATCCTGTTCACAACTGTTGACCCATGCACATAAATAAAAATGGACATGCTAACAAAGGATGGGAGAGGGACACAAAGTAGCAGTGTAACAAAGGGGAGTAAATGTCATATAAATGTTAATAACATGCTGAGTTAAGGTAACAGTAAGGACAGGGCATACATTGGGGCTATTCACACAGAGTGCATTTATTGAATATGACATGTATATACAGGGAATGCATGTGTGATAAATAATAGTACTGCTATATTCACCACTTCATTATATATAAAGAAGAATTGAACTCTACAGCTACTGTGTCATGTACATTCCATTTATTGTCATTTAGCACCATAGCAAGGGATTAAATTACCTTGAAACATGTATTAGACAAGTATATGTTGCTTATTTGTGTAAATACTAAACAGTAATATAATAACACCCAAAACACACACCTGACAAATGAAAACATAGATCTAATAACATTCCATTACTTCAATGTCTAGATTTATAAACGGACTGCATCCACTACATGATCATACTGGGCATGCTCACAAGAAATTACAGAGAACACTGCCATAACTGCATGTAGTAAACAATGCAAACATACAAGAAATTGTGCTAACACAGACTCAGTCAAACTCTATGATTATCTTGCATCATGCCATACTGTAAGAAATGTTAGGTGAGCCCTCATATCCTATAAATCTCTACCAGTATGAGGAAAAGAATTACAGTAATACATAAAGGTCTAGATAAAGACACACAATACAGAGCATTATTATTTGAAAAATAAGTAATGCCTGTGAGCAGCCAATGACATACCCAATATATGTATCTTGACATATTTAAACACATGCCAAGACACATATCAGAAAGGTATGTATCAACCTTTAATCACAGAAATAGGTTTACTGTTTGTGTTATGAAGAACACCCTTGAAGAGCTTTCATCATTTTCCTATCATAATGTATATGGATCCCCCTACCTTGGAGTCTGTTGTCTTAAAAATATGTCCCTCTGACTGTGCCATAAACATTTCCTTTGCCTAAGCAACTCCTGCCTGACACAGTTATCTAACAGACAGATGTTACCAGAGTCAAATCCCTGCCAGTCATACTATACATTCTACAAGGCTGCATTTTGACTGTGTCTGCCACAGGACATAACAATACAGCTTGTCATGTCACAAATAACTGCAATTAATGTGTGAAGTATAAAAAAGGTGTTAGATGATAATTTGTACAATATTAATTTGTCAGAATGATGAAAGGGGGTACCTATGTTAGTGTTCACACAACTGTCAACAGCACAATATCAATGTTTCTTAGTGAAGGAAGCTGCCCCCGTTGTTTTATACACACATTGCCACAGAACTAAACCACACTATGCAAGTCATTACTGAATGCATGTGCCACAGGAGCACTCACACTGGGACATTCACAGAACAACCATTTCACAGTCAGGAAATTACAAAATTAGTTTATATTTCTTTGCCTAAAATAAAAATTGAGAATAATAATTTGATGTATTGCACAGCATCAGTATATTCATATAATGGTGTCCTTTGCTGGAACTGAACAGCAAGCTATGCAAGTCTATCAACTAACAATATGGATATGAATCACATGCACCACAGTGGAAGTCTTAACACAGCTGTGAGACTCCACCCATGTGAGGTCATTGCATTATATGATTGCACTGCAATCTGTATGAGATAAAAGGGACAGGGAGGCTTCTCCCACTGTAATTGTACACATCATAACTGGTGGATGTCATTCATGCATAAAGACACACAATGCTTACAGTCAGTCAATGTGAGTTTTGAACACTTGACTATGTGACGACAAAAGCTGCCCAAACACACATGATGCATAATATATTTGTCACTATGATAGTAGAATGTCAGTCATGCACAATATGTGAATAATCATGATTTCAAGCACATGCCTTACTAAGGCAATGACATACAGAACTTTATCTCATTTTCCCATGCCACAGGAAAAGTCTCAGTAGTTCTCCCAGTAAAACTAAATGTTGTCAAATGTCATCAGCAGTATCAAATTAAACAATTATCTGCGAAAAATTAGCAGAAATTCTTGTAATAGAAATTCCCAGCTATACATGTACACAGCAGATAGCTGAGGGACAACATTGTGTCCTAAATACACATTCAGAATCATACTGACAGAACTAAGTCTAAAGAGTAATGACTGGATTTGAACTGACTACTTAAGATTACATGGTACAGAGCATTTCCAGACTTCTTATGAAGGTTTACCTCTTCAGTGTGTTTCAGGCCGAGATAGGTCATAGTCAAATAGGTCCCTATGTAAGGGAATGAACCAGTTCCCCCACAGCCATTCTGGTATCCCATTACTTGTCTTTCTCCCCCAGTTGCAATAAGCACTGCTCAAACATGTTAGTCTGGATACTATTTTCTTCTTTATTTTTGAAATGAAGGCAGAGATGTGGATTTAATTTAAAACATTTAATTTAAATATCCTTTGTTGACCAAGTTAGTCCTACTAGGCTTGTAACATTTTTTTCAGTGGAGACCCTTAGTGGTATCTATTGTAGGAGAGGAAATTTGACCAGAGTATTGGAAACTTCCCCCTAGTCATTTTGATATTTCAAGTGGATGTAAGAGATCTCACAGAACCTACCATTTACATAGACAGATGGGGCCATGGTTTAATATATCATCTGAAGAATGACACTCTCAGGAGTACAACATCCCCCCTTAAAGTATACTGCAGTATCGTATCAGCAATCCATCTATATGGTGTGTGAGTACATCCCACAACCTTCTGCACCTGTTGTGCTACCAGCACTGCTTTGAAATTCTATAGCACAAATTCTGACTTGCTAAACAAAACAGTTACACATTGAAAACAGACTTAGCATGAACAACAGTAAACTTCTCTTCCCTTGAAACTCACATTCTTTAAAAATGCACTGAAACTCACATTCCTTGAAAATGTACCCCTGTAGTTTTGAATATCTTCCCATTAAGCAGTGAAACAAAATAGATGAACCAATGAAAGGCAATGTGATGAAAGGAGATACTGCCAGCCCAACTAGCTAGAATTTTGTAAATAATTATATGTCGTTGGTGAATATCAAAATGATTTATACAAGATGCTTGTGTTAGAAATGTATTAGAACTATATGTCATGTGTATACCAAACTGCTTGTACAGATGTGTGTTGAAAAGGTGTTTGCAAAATGCTTGTGTTTAAAATTGATCCACAGTGTGCCCTACTGGAAGAAAACAGAAATGTACATGCACTATTGTAACTATTTAAATGTATATATTTTAACAGTGGAAACTGGAATGCAGGAGGTTAACTTCAGGAAAATAACTGAAATTAAAGTATTTTATGGCTAAGTCATAAAAGATGGTATCTTTCAGTTTTCAGTGCAGCAAGAGACACAATGTCTGTACTAGAAAACGTTCTGCATTGTCTTTAGGGTGAACTAATTACTAGTCTTGAAAATATGAAGGAATGCAATTGTTTTATGACTTCAAGCATCTGCCAGAGATCTGAGGAGAAGTCCTTGTCTGTATGTTTTTACAGGTAGATGCTAAAAACTGCTAGCTTCATCTGTGATTGTTTTGCCTGAGAACTAGGAGTCAGATGACAAGAAATTATGTCATTCTGAAAGCTATCCCAGCAGTAATATTTGAGATATTCATTTGAGAAGTCTCTTGGTGACACAGGACATTCTGTATTTTGTCTTGGACCTGACAACAACTAGAAGATCCATTCATCACATCTGTCTTGCTCTAATGAAGTAAGTTTCTAGGGAACTGGCTGGCACAGGTTTTCTAGCTATGCCCCCTTTTGCCCAGACTATAAGGTAGTTATCACTGCCACCAGTCATCTCCTTATCAGCTACTTTAAGGCCATTAACAAAGGATGACCAATCTTACTGTGTAATATTAATACTAATACAAATGGTAGTTTAACCCAGAGCAAGGCTATTAGGAGTGGTCCACACAGTGTCACCAAATAAACATGCAAGTGCTCTCAGAATTTAAATACCTCTACACAGATCAGCCAGAATGAAAGATGTAAATATATTTAATAATAAATAATAAAAAAAAATATTTCAGTGCTGGTCCCAGTAAAGGCTGTCCCTTTTACTGTTGCCCTTTTTTCAGAGAAACCTTGTTAGTCCATAACTTCCACTTGTTAAATGGCCAAAATAGGAAATCCACAAATGTAAAGGCCAATTTTATTTAAACACAAAAACACAAAATAAAATAACATGTCAATCGAGGGCTGGTTTCTCCCTCTTTCTCCAGATCCCCAGTAAGACTCTCCACTAGCACAGCTATAGAGTTGAGATCTCAGCTGAGTGACCAAGCCAAGACCTACCAGTACACTCTGTCCAACCAGTGCTTTGTGTCCTTGCTCACGCAGCTGACACACATGCACACTCTTTGAGGTTTGACTTACACACATGCACACACACACACACACACACACACACACACACACACACACACACACGCAGGTGCATGCGCACATACTCACACACGCACACACGCACATACACACACGCACACACACACACACACACACACACACACACACACTGTACCAGGCCCCCATGTCCTTCAAAGGGGAAGGCAGCAGCAGCAGTAGTTCTCCTGTCCAATGTGCACTGAAAGCCAGGAAAGATGGAACCAAGCAGTCTGAGAAATTCCAATGTGCATTTAAATCTAACCTGTTGCTGTGTGTGCATTATCACATTATCATACTAAACATGTATCATGCACAGAGAAAGTGTTCTTAAGGTTCACACAAATTGTTTAAAAATTAAATGTTATGGGAGTCTCCAGTAACTCCTCCCAACACAGCACATATGTTGTTGAAGCTTTGCTTACTTGACAATAGAACCACACACACACACACACACACACACACACACACACACACACACACACACACACACACACTCATGTTCAACACTGTCATATTTGAACCACCTATCTAACTAGTTGCATAAGCTACAGAACACAGTATGAATAGCAAGAACCAAAGGACAAGTCTGACTTTAAAAATGTGAAAATGGATATTTGTAAGTATTCACTGCTTGGAATATCAGGTACTGGGCATCACAGATTTTGGGACGCATGCATGTCTGTGGACAGGCCAATGTAAGGGCATTGTGCTTTCCCCATGTAATGACGTGCATCTCATCTCATGTACTTTGCTTCACTGTGAGAGATAGGTACCTGTTTCCCAGTAAGGGGTGTGATTAGCAATCACAACTGTAAAGTGGATTGCCAAGCAAGTATTCATGAGAGTTCATCCCAGGATGATTGCATATAAATAGTAACCATTTACTGTGTTGCTGTCAGTTGTATTGGTTCATGCTTGTCCGATGTCCATTGACATTATAAACAGACATGTCCTAAATATGGCAGTCTGAGTCTATAAATCTGAGCAACACTGATGGATTATATGTGAAAAGGTTACACACCATTGTAACAAAGTTGCAAGTGTAACAGAGTCAATATAACTCTGAAATCCAGACATCTTGTATTCAAAATTCCATTAACTTAAACAAAATTGTACAACCTACATGTATCATTTTTTGTGTATTTTATAAACTCTCCCCATGATGCACACCACTGGCAAGCTCATTTGCATGGATTATGGCAAAGTACTAGCACATGTGTAATCATATCTTGAGGTGTTGACTTTAGAATGGAAATTTCAGTAATATAATGCAAAAAAAATCAGTATACACATATAACCCTGTCTGAATCTGATGGAATACAGAACAGATCTATGTTATGTTCATGTTTCAGGTATCATGATTTGCACATTTGTCAGTTGCAGTCGTACAATCCTTATATGTATGATACAGGTTAATTATGAAAGGCATGAAGGAAAAAGCATGTTATTGCTGGTGGAAACATGGCTTATGGAACAGTATTAATTCCAGGAGGTTTATTGGATGACACAAAAGGGGTGGGAAGAGGTAGACATTTAGTGACAGAAATACACATACACACATACTATGAGATTAGATTATGGTTAATTTCTGCACATATTTGTGCTATGTTACGCTCCAGTTTGTCATCATAACTATCCAGCCAAGATCCATACAATACATTGTTCCCTTTAAGGGCCAAGCACATTAATACAGCAGTAGGATAATTGTGTGTTAATAAAATATGCAGCCAACACTTACACCTGCAGGAGTCATGCAAAACATTTAAAAACCCTTTGGGATACATCTGAAGTCAAACCTTGACAGTATTCAAAAAGAAATTTACATACCTGGGTATTAACTATACACACCACATAAGTCTTCCTACTTCACAAAGCTGAGATCTGATAACAGATTGAAGCAATGGAGAATGTATATATTAGTCTTCATTGCTCTCATGTCAACTGTAAAATCCCATAATGTGTACATCACATCCATTAGTATAATATATATATAGATATATATATATATATATATATATATATATATATATATATATATATATATATATGAAACAGTAAAATGTGATGCTAGACAAATGGGTCCAGATAGAGACATGGAAGCAGGGATGAACACAGACAAGGATTGTTATATTTGTCTGTGCCATTTTGTAACATCTTTCTGGTGTGTTATAACATCTCTTAGTAAGTCCACTGTCATGCTACGTGCAGTCAAGTGTTTCAAATAGGGAACAAGGAGGGGTAGAAGAGTTGAAACTTTATTAAGATATAAGCAGGATAATAGTGGGTGACTACGATATGTAAACAATGGCTTCCTATTGAAATGTTGGCACTCCGAGTGCCAAGAAACAAACAAAAAAAAAGACCAAATATTCATCAGAATAGCAAATTTTGAAAATCACTCTTCGCTTTAAAACTTCTTTTTGCAGGAGGGGCAAGCCCCCATGCACCCCCCATGTCAGGGCAAGCCCTCCACACCCACAAAACTTTTATATACCAACTCTGAGATTGACATACCTCAATGGAAATATTCTGAGTAATGGCATCTCAGACTTGTATACAAGCCTGATCTTTTAGCCATTCAGTCTGTGTATTCTGAGACTCGCTCTAGTGGGTCCCAAAATTGGAAATGGTCACAGTAGGCAACACTTACACACATAATGTTAATATAAATAAAAAAATAAATATGACTTTCACGTATTTCTGGATTTGAGTCCTTAGTATGCTAAAAGCATTTTACAAATGTGAATTATGTTAACACGGAGGAAATGTTACTTCACAACCTTAACTTCACTGGTTTGAAGGAGCAGTCACAATGAAAAATGTAGGCGCCAGTCTTCATCACAGTAATGATAATTTTAACATTACAAAGAGTGTGCTTTACAGCTAGTGGCATAATATATGATCCAATGCAGAACAGAGAGGTGTTATTTTAAGGTGTTATGTGTCATGATTTACACATTTCTCTTAAAGCCAGGAATTTTTGGGTAGCATGTTTCCTAACAATATTTGCAATTGGAACATCCTGCATGGCATGCATTCAACTATTCAGACTGCTCAAGAGAAAATTAGCCTGATTGCTCATAGAGAAGAGAATGGCATGATAGTAATGCATTCAAAGACAAACACAAGATTTTGCCCTAAGCTGTGTGCTTTCATTTCCCCTAAGTTACAGTTGCTGCTACTGCCACATACTGCGCAAATGCTGAGAAGACAGACAAATGCAACAGAGGGGGAAACATTTAGATGGGACAGAGAGCAAGTAAATTCTGACAGAAGCAGGACAATTGTGACACAAACCAATATGCAGGTGACAGCTGCATATGAAATAGTCTAATAAAATACTCAATAGCAGTTTGACATATTTTTATATTAGAACCCCAGAAAGTATGCAAAAATCAGTCTATAGACTGCAGCATTACCTCCAAATGTAACAAAGGAACTCCCACTTCATGCAGTTTAAATCACACAATTAAAGGGACAGTGACAACTTACTGTAGCAGAAGAGGTGAAGAGATAGAGAAATATAGAGATAAATATCAAGAGTTTTGTTTGGGACATTTAGGATCATCTTTATGGTGTGTCACTCTTAGCTGTTTCCTCATTATTACTCTGTCAGGCTCTGTACTATAAAATGCTTGCTGTAAGGAGAAAGAGGGGCAGGGGAGTAGAAACAAGACTGAGATATGAGCAGGAAGGATAAGGGGTGTTTAATAACTCTACCTGTTGGGGACAGAATGTTTTTGCAAATGCTTTCTTGGTACACAGTTCAAATGCTATGTTCATGAAATGTTGTAGCCGAAGCAAAATACAGACATTTAGAGTTGAACATATGATAGGAATATAAAATGACAGGAAATGATAATCTGACATACTACTGTAATCAAACCCTTGACACAATGCAAAAACTAAAACATCAGTCTACAGACAGAAGAATTACCTCAACACACGATATAGGAACCTGTAGTTCATTACATCAGGGAACCTAAGAACTGTTTAGAGCAACTGTTTCAAGGTAGTGCCTTTCCTCTGCATTCCTACAATGCAGCAGATGTAAGCACATAGGTTCATAGGAGATTACTAGGCTAATGACCAGAAGGGTCTTTTTAAGCTTAGCCATGCATCCCAAATCTCTGACAAGTTTTGATACCCTTGATAAGTGTAAGCAGGGGCCTGGAAAATGAATCATTTACAGGATGCCTGTGTCCATTAGAGACATAGGTGCCAAACCAGGGATGATTTTCCTGTTCCTTCATCCAATTGTCCAGGATGTATTTGAATTGGGTTAGGCAGGAACTCTTCTTCACATGGATAGGAAGCCTATTCCACAGACAGTGTAATCTCTGGGATACATACCTGTCTCTCCAGCAGGTCCTATTTATATCACAGGCAAGGTTTAAGTCTTTAGAATGGGTAATCCTGGTGCTGTTTGTTTTGCGGATATGCAGGAGGTCCATCAGAGTGGTGTCTGGCAATGCACTGTATGTCAGACATAGATCTCCCTTCAAAAGCCTGTAGGAGACAGAATGCAGGGATAGAGCTTTGAGGTGATCTGCATAGGACATTTTATTTAAGCCCTGTATTATTTTAGTGAGAAACCTCTGTGGACATTCCAACTGTTGGATAATCCTGGTTAGGTACATACCAAAGGGTGCATTGTACTAAGTGATAGATCTGATGAATGCCAACTACAGTGGAACAATGACTTCCTTGGACATAGATGCCATACATTTGTTTACAAGTTGTGCAACATAGAAGAATTTACTCACTACTGTAGACACCTGATGGTCAAAGGATAGATTACTATCTATGTGTGTCCCTACGTCCCAGATTACTGGGTCAGCTCTAAGGGGTGTGTTGTCAACATTTGAGTGAAGCTAATCAGACTAGTGAAAGTGATGGAAAAAGCTCTCCAGTTTTTGTCCTATGATATGAAATGCCATTCACCATCGCTCTGTATTGATGTATAATGCTAAGCTTCTCACAAATACTGAGGACTAAAAGTGAAAGTTTTTTGATTGGCCATGTGTAAGAATACAGGAATTTCCAGGATGTTGGTGGGAGAGCCCCATGTCTATCCACCTCTTCACAATATAAATGTAGAATTATACCCAAAATGTAAAGCCTTTGGAGAGTCACCACACCAGGGGTGGGTGACAACAACAGAAAAATGTAGTTAGCAGGCACAGACATGCAGTACATTCAATATAGATAGGAATGGTGAGGAGCACAAAAGATTTGGGGGACACCATTATTGGGGATGGGTAGGGGACATTGGAGGCACATCCACATCCAGCTTGAGAACAGTGAGAATCTAGTCCTCACGCAACTGTCATCACTGCCTCCAGTGTCAGTTGCCTGGATCACTGTCAGACTTGGCATCATTCGGGCAATATTACACAGGACTTTGTCAACCCTGCTGACTCTGACACCAGGGCTCCTCTCCATTATACTCCTACTAGCCCTGTCAGCTCCTGACAGCTGACAAAATCACCACCTCCACTAGAGCTTCTCCTGGAGGGTACAACTGCACCAGCAACAGGGACATAGCTAACTGATCCAGATGGAGCAGGTAAGGCAGGAGTTGTGGATGCAACACAGGCAGGTTGCAACCAAGATGTGATGGTAGTCTTTGCTGCCTGTGATGATGCCACTGCAGCCACCTATTGAGGTATGGCAGGCCAGACCTCAGTGATCAGTCTAGCTCCCTGTGCTGATGGTCATTTTGTTTTCAGCAGCAAATTATTAAAAGCAAAAACAAAACAATATATATATATATATATATATGGATCCATATCAGATCCACGAAAGAACACTTACCCAAAGATGAGTTCACCGAGACCACATTGCTGACACAACACATCACCGACACAGGTAAGTATAAGTACTGTGGAACGGAATGCAATCCCGTTTCTGCAATTAAATAAAAAAACAACAACAAGCATATATATATAGCAGGGAGCAAACCCCTCTGCACCCTCCACACCCCCCCTACTTAAATATACCAACTCTGGGATCGCACCACATAGCCAGAAATGGGAATACATCCCGTTCCGTACTATTTAAAATTGTCAAAAATTGTCAGTGGTGTGTTGTGTTGGTGATATGGTGTTGGTGATCTCGTCTTCGGGTAAGTGATCTTTCGTGGAACTGATAGGTTCCCATATATATATATATATATATATATATATATATATATATATATATATATATATATATATATATATATATATATATATATATATATATATATATATATATATATAGTGTCTATATTAGAACACCGAACATTTGAAATGTCGGGTGTTCTAATATTGACCCATTTTCAGTGAACGCTGAAAATATCGAAGTAACAGGAAACCAAATTCTTTCCTAGGGAAAGAATTTGGTTGTCTTTCTGTTGCTTCGGTATTTTCAGCACTCTGGTGGAAAGTTACGGGTTGGGATCAGGTAAATGTGCGGTTGTGTGGACGTGTGGGTTAGTGCCTGGGTCAGGTAAGTGTACGATTGTGTGGACATGTTGGTTAGGGCGGGTTAGGTGAGTTAGGGTTAGGACGCAGGTGAAGTGGCTGTGCGATAGTGACGGACCTTAGGGTTAGGGTTTGGGTTAAGGTAAGTGTATATTTAGTGGTGTTTGAATAGTTTAGTGAAGGGTTAGGTGTTAGAGATTAGGTGTATGTGTGTGGATTGCTGTGTGTTTGGTGTGCTTGTGTTGCGTGTATGTGTTTTGAAACAGTGAATTTTTTCCCTAGGAAAAAATTAGTTGTTCCGAATGTTCGATGTTTTTTTTTTCCGATTGCTATGGTTTGATATTAGAACACTCGACATTTTGAATGTTCGGTGTTCTAATATAGACCGTATATATATATATATATATATATATATATATATATATATATATATATAGATATATATATATGGGTTCACTATAGAATCCCGAATTTCAGTATTCTGAAATTCTATAGCCGAGACATTTAAATACCGAAACCCCATAACCACAAAATTTAAAATCGCGAACCTACAGTGCAAATACACCACACACATACACACAATCTCCCCCCACAATCAAACAAACAATTCTACACTACAGACAAGCAGGGGGGTGCAGGGGGGCTTTCCCCACCCCCCGTACTTATATATACAAACTCCAAGATTGCACAATCACACACAAAGGTAACACACATACACACACATTTCACAGCCCCTTGCACACACACATACATCACAGCCAAAAAACACACTAACAAACACAAAAACCCCTAACCAACACACTCGTACGTACTTACCTAGACTTACACCTATGCATTCACACACCACAACACCCCCCACACTTATGTATACTAAGTCTGGGATCTCACAATTACACATGCAAAGGTAACTCACAAACACACTTCAAAGCCCCTTGTACACATACATCAGAGCCAAAACACACACTAACATACACAAAAGCCCCGTAACCAACACACTCATATGTACTTACCTACAGTTATACCTCTGCATTCACACACCGCAACACCAGAAGCTCCAAACTTCAGTATTTTGAATTTCGTGTTTCTGGTGTTTCAGAATTTCAAGGCTTCTGTATTATAATTTCGAAATACTGAAAGTCGGGATTTCAGTATTTTGAAATTATAAAGGGAAATATATATATATATATATATATATATATACATATATATATATATATATATATATATATATATATATATATATATATATAATAGACATAGGATGGGATATGGCATGCCATGTTGTTTTATTATTTCATTACATAAACAAATATGAGAAATAAATAAGTACACTTTGGCCACTTTCAGATATGATGGGACGGTATTAATGTATCATAAAATCAGCCAATAACAATGGTATGATATGGCATCTAGAATCGTGTGTTTGACTATGCAATATTAGATAGATGCTTTCAGATTTAATAGTTACATTTGCAAAAATGTAATCATTAATGTTATAAAGTATTGCAGTTAATATCTGATAAACAGTATCCAGTAAAAAGTCTAACATCTGTTTCTGAGTATTTAACCCACACACAGTTAAGCTGCTGTAACCATTGCCTAATGCAATAATGAAAAACTGTTAAAGCAGGCGTGCATGTTTTTTTTTAACAGAAACATCTTTATTAAATTATCATGTATGACATAGGTAATCTTACATTTATATAAATGAAAATAAACCATTGCAACACAATTTCAGTTGAAATTATTATACATTACAAACCATGCTAACATAACTGTAGCTGCAAACATTAAAGATGACCTACAGTGATGGACTGAAATACTTCTCTAACTTGCATTCATGCCTGATGCATGCTTACTCTGTGCCTCTCTGAGGTGAGTTAGTCTCTCCTAATATGTCTCATGGTTTTCTGTTTTCTCTTCTGCAGCTGTAGAGTAGAGGAAAGAAAAAATATAGTAGCATAATGAGTAGCTGTAATGGCTGGATAATCAATGCTATATCATAGGCAGCTGATAGGTCAGTAAAGATGCACAACTGAGGGGTGTTTGCAGTTTTAAATTCACCCTCCCATCAGCTCAGGAGGACCCACTTGTGCCTCTTCATGTCAATGTAGTTGTGAAGACATTTCTCCTCACTTGGTTGGATGCCAGTTGCACTGGAGACAGCCTTGGCTAAGCTACTGCAAGGCTTAGCCTTATATTGAGACCTTGTATAATCCCCCCTCAACATCATTTGACAAGGACTGCTGCAAAAATCCTGGCCACCTAAACACCCCATGCTTGTACTCTAAATAGAATACCATTCCTACGTTCACCACCCATGCCTGAAGAGGTCAAGCTTATAATATGTGTCTGAACTGGTGCCCAATTCAGATCTCAAGTGTAACAGCTTGTGTGCAAATATGCACAGCCTTGCCAGCTGCACTTGTACAACTGAAAGCACAAAAATGGCTTGGCAGACACACTTTCATTGACTGCATCTAAATGCATGGGAAGATGTGAAATATGGCAGTGAGATTTGGCCATGTGTGATTCTCAAACTATTGGCACATGTTCCAGTGTTAAACACTGAAATGCTTTATGGCGTTTGTTATACTCATGGTTAGTTAGAGGGAAAATGGCATGATTTGTGGCATATTGGACTGTTGGGACTTACATACTACTAAGATTGAATAGCACCACCTAGGATTTATTCTCTTGAGGCACAAAAAGGAGAAAAAGTTAAAATTAACTGACAGTGCCACAGAAGAGCTTACTTTTCAGCATGTTAACCACATGCATACTAACTTAAGAATGAATGGAGATATACTTAATAGATGCCTGTATGTGTCTTTTAAGTAGTCATCAGACTGCATATCTGTGTAACAGTTAGTATTCATGTCTATAATTACATGTCAGATGTATGGGGTTTCATGACTTGAGTAGTACATAGTGGGTTATGTCACATGCATACTTCACAAGACATACTGTCCTAAACACATACTTCTGATATGTGATAACTCATAATAACTATAGGAAAAATATTGTGCAAATCATACTTATGAAAGTGCATTCTAAATTAAATATCATCGTTATCTTTAATCAAATTTACACACATTATTTTGGGCTTCTTTAGCAACCATGATTGTTGCATTTGTTGGGGTAAACATAGTTGCAATGCTAATTTGTATTTACTGCTACATTCCTAATCAAAATGTTGTGACAAATAGCATTCTGACCCCCTCTGTTAAAGTGTCTGTATGCAAACCCTGCTTTAATTGTCTTCTTTCTTTAACATCACTGCACTTATACCTTGTGCCATATAGATGGGGACCATGCAGGTACATTTTCTTCACTCAGCCCTGTTCAAAATGCTGATGGCTGGGCACCAGTATAAATATGAAAAACAAAATGTGAGCAAACCAACAGAGCTGAATGGTTTGCTCACATTTTGTTTTTCTTATTTGGACTGATTTGCTTGTGAGCTACCTTTAGCAGGAGCTGTTTGTTTGTTTGGCTGGGCACCAGTGCAAGGCTCATTTGTGCTACAGAAGGCAGCCCAAATTAAATATTTCACTTTTTTGCTTTCACTGTGAGCCATGTTTGGGCACTGCCAGTGGTGCACAAATGGAAAAGGCATTATAAAAATGACTTTGTATTGCAGTGTCACATAATTAATGGATATATGTAGCAAGGAACACTGCAGTTATCATTTTCACATCTACTTGCCATGTTACAAGTGGCATTTTAGTTACACATCATCAGATTTTCATATAATGGCAATTTGTTCTGAAAGAGGACACACATACAATGATAGGAGTTCATTTTTGTCATAGTTCATACAATTACTCATGACATAAAAGTTTACAATGTAACGTATCACTGTAATGATGAATACTTGTGAGATATGGATAAGATTTCTTGCATATATGACACATATGTACTCATTATTTATGTGAGTACTTTTATGTCATCACACTTTACAAAGTCCCATATGTTACAACATCCATAGCATGTATATTCTTATTAATAATGAGAACAAGTTAGTTTAGAGCAATACATTTGTAACATCAATTCACATGGACTATAGTTAAGATTTTTAGAATTTGTAACAGACTTTAGCCTGTTTATTTCATAGCCTGTTCATTTCATATGCGACACTGGCTATCAATATTTATTCTGATTCCAGTCATAAAAAAATGTCTGTAAACTTGATTTGAACCCTGTATTATGTGATCTCTTTCTCTAAGCTCATTTCACTTACAACTTATGCCACAGAGACAGCTACACAACTGTTTCACACTGATAACTGACAGGTGGAATCTATGCACTCAGTACTGTCCAGAGTGCTGACGAAAGTGCAAAGGCTATGTTCTCAATTGCACCACTGATTTGCTTCCAAATTGCTAGGGACCACTGCCAGTCAAGTGTGTTCAATACCAAATGGTGTGCAAAAGATGCAGATGAATAAAAGAAAAGAAAAACACTAAAACATTATGAGACGAGTATTTAACATGTACATTTATGATGTTGCTTCCACTTTGTTGTCTTGCAACATGAACATATACTACTTCAGCAACAATATGCTCACACAAACAGCACACTTTTTGGATATGAACCATGAAACCAGTGAATTAGTGGACAACTGAGATTGCTATCAGTATTTACCACAGACACAGACATATAATAGGAGAAAGAAAAGTAGATTACATAAAATGAAGATGTGAGAGTGTATTACTTCACATTAATGATGCAACATAAACAAGTTCTACAAGCTGTCCTTTGCAATTTGTCAGTAGATATGTAGATGAATGTGATCTTAGAAAGAGATAAGTTTATAGTTCCTCCACACTGTAAAACAAATATTTGCAACACTGCAACTGTTTTCTTCTCTTTATTTTGTGAGCAGCATTCCCGATTTCCTAACAAAAATGCTATCTGATTTGCATAGATATTGATATGTGTTTCAGCGAATAATGTACAGCCTTAGAATTTCAGAATTATTACTCAGAGCCACAAAGTGTGGTCATAAAAAAATCATAAAAATGTTAGGCATGTTGCTCACCTAATTCAATAAATGTAATCCCAATATTTAGTGAAAGTCTCTTTTCCTTGACACACATTTAGTAAGTATACGTCAAAGTGGACTGACTGAAACACTGATTATTCCTGCAGTCAGACTAGTCATTTACTTGCAAGCCCTTAACAGCCAATGCTTCTCAGTGTTCATCCTTGCAGTGGTAGCTTATATGCTTGTAATCCTGTAGGTGAATACACCATGTTCACATTCTCTGCACTTAGTGCAAATTGTGGAATTCAGGAACTCCAATGAGAACACACCTCATTTGCATATTTACAGTGCTAAGAGGAGTAAATCTGCACTATAATAAGGTATTAGTGTAGGTAAGGAACTTGTGCTATAGTAAGGGAGATTGTCTGACTCCAGAAAGCTCCATACTGCTATTTGTTTACAAAAGTTGTTTGTTTCTAGTTTCACAAATGACTTACTATAAAGGTATGTTGCTATTTTTTTCAAAATTCTGTATTTCAACCTTAGTGATAGATTGTATTTCACAACACACCAGTTGCTTTCCTGTCTGCATTGCTTGCCCGTTACCTTTGGCATACCCATGTATAGCAGATATTTTTCCATTACAAGTGTTGTTAAAGAATATGTTACATGACATTATGGAAAGTTTTCTCGGGGCATCTGAACAGTTATTGCAGAAGAGTGTCACTTAGTAGCCAGGTCAGGGGGTTTACATTTTTTTTTCAAATCTTTGTTTTTATTTTTGGTTGTTACATTAAACAAATTGTAAAATACAATACACAGTACCAGATGATAATACAATGAAAGTAAACAATTTACAAAGTTAGATGAAGCAACTGTTTTCTAGTAATAGACAAGTATATTTAAAGTTCATTTTCTCAATATGAAGAGCGACATAGATGGACAGCAGAATGGGATGAACAGACATATGAGAAATATGACAATATATAGTAGCTTTTTGCACATAGTCAGAATGTATTAGATAACTATACAGTGTTATAGAATACAGGAGAAACCAACAGAGGAACACACACCCACACCCACACACACACACACACACACACACACACACACACACACACACACACACACACACACACACACACACACGTCTATGTATATAACTATTTACAAATAGTGCTACAATATAATGACAGGATTCTAATTACCTTTAACAAGACATGACAGTTCTCATCTTTGTATGTGTTTTATATACATGTAACCATTAGAGAACACTGCAGAGTAAGACTCTGATGAGGAGGAGACTGGTGGCAATACTACTAAAGGACAATGACTATAGAAAAGCATTGTTTGCTATGTTAAGATGCAGTCAAGGGTAATACTCCAGAACCTGAGGTATGTCAGACACTTATTCACATTGTTAGTGGTTAGTTTATGAGATAAAATATACTTAGATGCCATGTTCTTAACGTTGCCCCAATCTAGTTTATATTGATCTAACCAGTTCTGTGTAATATAGAGCATGATTAACATGAAAAGAACAATCTGTATCCTGAGATTAGTAGAGGTGATGTCCTCATGGCATATATGAAGTATAGCAAATTCTCAGGAGAGAGTGGATTTGCCATAACCCATTTTTTTAAAGTTTGATCCTTAGGGAATTCCATAGATTCTGAGCATATTTACAGTACCATAGAATGTGTAGGAGGCTAGCTTTAGCTGTGGGGCAAAAAGGGCAGAAGGGTGAAGTGTTAGGAAAAAAAGAGTTTAAACATTCTGGAGTATAGTAAGCATTATTATTAATCATTAACTGGGTATATAATAGTTTCTTAAAAGGGGCAAAAGTGTTCGTGTGATTAACTGCTTGGTAGAGATGAATGCCTGTCAGGTCAGGGTTTTTGTCTCTCCAATATTGTGCAAATGTAATAGAGGATAGTATCTAGCTGTAGAGGCTAGTTTGTAAGTGATTGTAAGCATTTTCTTTTTGATCTTTAGACATCTCAAGAGTGAAGTGGCCAAGTTTATTTCTTCTTGTAACTTATTTGGGAAGCATCCTAAGGTAGAAATAAAATTTTTGATTTGTCCCAAGATTATTGTGTATTTGCTATTTATGTTGTTTTATTCTGATGTCATTAAGGGAGTTGTCCTTAAGCTGAAATAAATTGCATAGAGTTAATGTTTTAATTTGAGGGACTTGATCTAGGTTTAGCATTTTATTACCCAATTTTAGATTTGGGTTCAGGTGAATGAGCTACTAGAGAATGAGCCCGTTTGACAGACCTAATGAGGCGAAGAGTTTTGAAATATATTAATCTTATGCTTAATTAGGTTGTGCAGTTTAATGTCTTTTAATAAAGATTTATTTATGAAGGGTAATGCTTTGGGGGTTTATTTTACAACTTTTCACATGAGCCTGCCAGAAACTGATCCATTGAGGAAAGTGAGTAATTTCGTTTGAATTATGGTCTGCAATTAGTATGATTCTACTGGCACAGATTATGTCATAATACAATCTGAAATTGGGTATCCCCACTCTCCCCTTGTTTTTTGGCAACATTAATCTTGATAAGGAGATTCTAGGATTTTTAGGGAACCATATAAATTTAGTTAAGGTTCTGTTCATTTTTTGAAAAAGTTTAGTGGGATGATATTGTCTGTTGAATTAAACTGAAACAGTATCCTGGGTAGAACATTCATTTTAGTATTGCTATTTTAGACAAGAAGGGGAAATTCAAGTTTTTCCATTTGGTTAAATCATTTTCTATGGATGACCATATTTTAAGGAGGTTATTTTGTAAGGAGGTTTTATGATTATGATCAAATACTATCCCTAGATATTTAAGAGTGTAGTTCAACTTTATTTGGGATATGGGAAACAGATCTTTTTTATGACTGTTCGGGTTAATTGGAAAAATAAGAGATTTTGAGGGATTAATTTCACAGGTGGAATTTTTTGAGAAGATTTCAATTGTATTTTGGGCTTTAGTAAGATCAGTGCTGAGAAGCTGGAAATATATAATGAGGTTGTCTGCAAATGCTGGAAAGGCAAGACTATTCCCCAGAATGTTGGGTATACAATGAAAGTTTTTTGAGTTAAGTATAAGAATAGGGGTTCAATATATATGTTAAAGAGGTATGGTGAGAAGGGTCAGCCCTGTCTTGTGCCATTATTTAGTTTTATTTTTTATGAGCGTGGCTTATTGATTATTAGAGTAGTATATGAATAGTTATATAAGATTTTAATTATATTTATGAAACTGTCTGGGAAGTTGAATTGTTGAAGAGTTAAGAATAAAAGTTAATGGATTACACTGTTGAAAGCCTTTTTGGCGTCTAATGCCATAAAGTATAGGGGAAGTTTGTGCTTTGCATTAAATTGTATAGCCGCTTCTAGGGTAAGTGTATTGTCCCAAGTTTGTCTTCCCTTCATAAATCCTGATTGCTGCTTGGATATAATTGAATGGATGACTTGTTTAATTCTGTTGGTTAGAGTCATAGCCAGAATTTTGACATCTACATTAATAAGTGAAATAGGCCTATAATTTGATAGATTAGATTTGTCAGTATTGTGTTTATGAATAAAGATGGTTTTGGAGTTATTAAGATATAAATCAGCAAAGCCATGTTTACAAATATGATCAATGACTTTAAGAAGGATAGAGACCAGTTTCAAGGCAAACTTTTTATAAAAATTTGAAGTAAATCCATCATGACCTAGAGCTTTGTTACTTTTGAGACTCTTTATTGCTTCCATAATTTCTTCAGTTTTGAGATGGGATTCGAGATTTTTAAACTCTTGCTTTTCAATTTTTGGGAATGTAATAGCATTAAAAAAGGAGTTATGCGACTGTGGATCTATTTTCTTCGGTGGTCCATATAGTTTATCATATATATTTTCAAAGATACGTACTATATCTTGATTATTTGTGATTATGTCATTATTATGTTTAATTTGTGAAATTGTAGGTGGTTCTTGTTGAGCTTTTGTGAATCTAGCTAATAACCAAAAGGGCTGTTGAGCCTCTTTGGAGTAGTATGCAAATTGAACAATCTTTCTCTTGGTTGATGAGATGGGCTTCAAGTTCAGGGCAGAAATTTTCTTGGAGCGATTTTTTCATTTCTTGGATTTTCTGTTTAATTTTGGTCTCTTTCCCTCTAGCAAGTTTTTTTTTTTTTAAATATGAGGCCTTTTAGATCATCAGCACCCAGATTTTAACTTTTGTGGCTGCCCACAGAATGTTCAGAGTGATGTCTGAGGTTAATAAGTCAGTATTAAGATCATCCAGTATAGTGTTGATTTCATTAACTACTTCTTCCTTTTCAAGAAGATTTGGGTTAAGGGAGCAGGAGTGGTAGGTGTTTTGTTTAGGGGCATCTTTTAAGAGGAAAAGCTTCAGAGTTATTTTGGAGTGATCTGATAGAAATCTCGAACTGTTTGTATAGTTTTTTTTTGTTTAAGAGGGATTCTGAGATCAGAAAGAAGCTGATCCTTGTCCATATTTATAGCGGGTCTATATCATATAAGCAAATAGCACAAATCGCGAACGGTCATTATATCGAACGTACCAGACCGCAAACTTCCTATTGTGGGGGGCTGTACCCCCCACACACCCCTTGCTAAATATATATTCCAACTCTGAGATTGCACTACAGTGAGGAAAGGGGAAATATTACATTCTTCACTGTACAGCAATCTCAGAAAAAGCACTTTGAGGTCCGGTACGTCCAATATTATGAGTGTTCACAATTTGTGCGATTCGCTTATATAATATAGACCCGATATATAGCATGGTGAGTAAAATGTAAATCTGTCAGCATTACTGAATTGGTTGTTTGAGAGAGCAGGGTCAACTAATGTGAATTCTGGTGTTAGTTCATCCAAGGCTTGCTTATTTTGCTAGTTATCTTTGTTGGATCTGTCATTTAGGGGGTCACTAACCATGTTCCAATCACCCATTACTATATAATCATGGTCTGGGAATTTTGACAATAACTTGTAGATCTGAACAATAAAGTCTTGTTGGTTTATGCAGGGGGCATATATATTTAGAAAAAGTGTTGATTTATAGGTTACAGGATTAATGCAGCTAAAATAACACCATCTGCCAATAACAACCACACCATAGTCTGCAACCTCCTCCTTAAATATTTTTTTAATCAAAATAGTTACTCCATTTGAGTTGGTTTTACTACCCAAGGCAATAACTTGGGTTAACCAGGGTCTCGACCTGTCTTTGTTCCAATCATCATTTAATAGGTGTGTCTCTTGGGGAAATATAATCTTTGCCTGGGACTGGTACGCTAAATGAAGGAGTAGTTTCTTTTTTTTAACATCTTGCAAACCCTTTACATTCAATGATTCTACTTCCCACAGCATAAATACACATAACAGATGTAAAGTGTAATTAAATTTGGTCTTATGTTTGTTTTCCTCCTCAAGTATTCATAAGGATTTGGGTAGAAATATTGTAATACTAGATGTTTTGTAGCACTAAAATCTCTTAGATCCCTAACTGTTCCTAACCACATACCTACTATTTCTAAGATAAGATTTAAGGTTAAATAATTAACAAGCCATTTCAATGTAAGCAAGTCTAATAAAACTATATACACAATATATGCAAACACACCTAGACACAAGATGTGCAACCTTAATCACCTCACGTAACCCCCTTAAATGCTACTATATGTTTTAACCAAGATTAAGCCATTGCAAACTATTGTTGCTATAGTTACATATTGCAAAGAAATTGGTATTTGGTATTAATCACATAGTCTATGCATCTACAACTTTTATAGCCCACAAAACATGTTATGCCTATAATATATATACCTGTCTCCCCGCCGCACAAGTGTACATTGTTTTTGTTAATGCTAAAATGTACTTCAGAGTTATATACCTATTGTCCTGCTTACTTAAATTTTACATTTGCTTTTCCTTTCCTTTCTTTTCCTTTCCTTTCCTTTATTTATTTATTTTTTTTTGGAGTGGTCTGATTTAACTTGTGTGTACTCATAGGGATCTTTACTGTTTTCATTATTTTGTTATTTTGTGCATGATGGATGGATACCTCCATATATATTATTTGTTAACAACCACTTGTTTGTTAGTTTTCTATTTTTCAGTTATTTTCTTTTTCATTGCATACAGGGCTATGGCTCCAAAGACATCTGCACCCTATAAATCACCATACAGTGATCCAAAGAATGAAGTTATCATCCAGGCACCACATCAACATGGCTCAATAATGTTAAAAAGAGGCAGAGGTGATAAGTTGTCCTGTAACCATATCTGTGAGCAAGTAGTCAACAAATAGCTTAGGAGGTTATGGTCATACATATCAGAAAATCTGACATACAGCCAGTGACATGATAATGTACATGATATGTATGATGGCTTCAACTGGACAGGAATGTATGGTTACAGGGGGGTGATCCTTCTATTGAACCATCAGTGACTGAAAATGAGTTCCTTTTCACTGTCAGAGATCCCAGACACCTGAGCAGAGGGTTCACACAGAATTGTTAATGTTGGTTCTGACATGGAGGACAACTCAAGTGTGTATAGTGCAGAACTATCACGTATGCAATATAATTAAATAATTAGCACTCATTTCTTTGGTGCCAGTCTTACCCTCATGATGCACTGCACACAACCTGTGCCAGTGATGATGACTATGACCTGCCCTTTGCACGTTTTTTTTTTTTACTCGCAGTTGCATATATAAAAGGGCAACTGAAATACTGGATGTACATTATTTGACAATGTCCATAGCTGTATACTGCAGACATCAGTCATACACTATTACTGACGTCAAAGTTCACCAAAGATAATTTTCGACTTAGAGACAGGTAAGTATTTCCAGATGGGAGTAAACACTTATTTAACTCTTTTAACTCTTTTTTTTTTCATACAAGTTACACACTTATCTTGGACCTTAGGTAAGAGAGGTAGACACTGCATATTTCCTCTAGTGTTTCCCTATCCACCCGGTATCACTGTAAAATTTCAGTGTCATGCAGTCCATGATAAGTCAAATGGAGTCTAAATGCCCTTCTTTGTGGTAGAGGTCTGGCAGCAGCAGTACTTTGTATTAAAGCCTGTTGTGCATACAGGTTAATGATATCAACAGCAACTTCTAACATTTTAATAATGGCTGTATAGCAAAAAGTTTTACATTTCATGGCAAATGGACTGGATTCATGAACAGCTGTACTTCCCCTTTCGGCTTTTTCCAGTTAGGGATCACCATAGAGGATCCCCTGTCCACTCATGATTGGCAGTGAAGTTTTTATGGTGTTGAGTTGCCAGCCCAGCGCCCACACACACACACACACACACACACACACACACACACACACACACACACACACACACACACACACACACACACACACACACACACACACACACTCATGCCTAAGGCCAATTTAGAGTATCCAGTCCACCTACAGCATGTCGTTGGGATGTGGGAGGAAACCAGAGCATCTGGAGGAAACCTATGTGAGCACAGGGAGGACATACAGACTCTGCACAGAAGGCACCCCAGCTGAGGATTGAACTGGAGAACCTTTTGCTGTGAGGCGGCAAGATTAACTGCTGCACCACCGCACTGTACTAAGTGCAGCTATTGCATTGGCAATGTAATCTGGTATTCATTAAATGACTTTACACATTGTGTAAAGCTATCAAACAAAGGTAAACAGCAGAATATACTAAAGACAGCATAAAGAGTCAAATTATATGCTAATTAACCAATCTAACATGGCAGAACTATTCAGAAAGTTATAAAGGAATTGTGTACACACCATATAGCCATTTGCCCTAAACATCAAAACTCTTTTAGAATTGTTTTAACATCATTATGCTGTATGTGCAACAGGTTTAAAATCAGGGTGCTTTTGCTGCTGCTGCCAGACCTTGGGCAAGAAGAAGAATGGTGTTAAGACCCTGTTTGACTTATCAAAGGATTTCATGGCACAGAAATTGCTGAGCAATACAGGGTGGACAGGAAACAAATATTGAAAACATGAAACATCTGATATCCTCACATCAGGCCCCAGGGAAATCATGGAGACCCATCCCAGTAAAAAAAATGTTTGTGTAGCACTGCATACCATAGCTACAGAGACTTTGCAAAGACCCACAGGGATATATTCAGGGTTTAACAGGCAACAGCTTCTAGAATATTACATCAGTTTTTAAATGCAGTGCTACAGCATGTAAGGGATTGCATCTGTTTCCCATGCACCCCACAGGAAAGAGCAAGAACCACACAGGCATTCTATACAGTGGCACACTTCTTGAAGTGTTGGGGGTCAAAGATTGCACACACATTAAAACAAAAGTCCAACCCAAATGAACAGGAGGAGGTACCTCAACATAAAAGCTTGCCACTCCATAAACTTCCAGGTTGTCTGTAATGCCTGAGGGATAATCTACACTGTGCAAGTAACCCAGACAGTTTCTATGACTCACACATATGGCACACCTGTGACCTGTACATCAGGTTTGCTAGGAGTGATATTCCTCAAGGGCATCTAGTGGAGGATGCAGTTTATGCACTGGAGTCCTGACTCATGACATCCATTAGAAATCTACACAACCTCACTGAGCAAGGATACAATGAGGTCCAGGCTGAAACTAAAAATATTATAGAACATTTGTTTAGATAGCTCAAATCCGGGTATCGGTGTCTAGATGCATTAGGAGGTGCACTGCAGTATGACACAGGCTTCTCTGCCAAAATAAATACAATATATGCCATGTTACATGATATAATTGTCAGGAAACAGCTTCAACAAGGGCAGCAAGGGGCAAGACTTCAGTTTCAAGGACTACAGGCAGGGCCGGCAGCAGAAGTAGATACACATGAGGAATCACACGCTGCAGATGGTGCTGGTAGAAGGAGGAGTGTACAGTATGCTCTGGCTCTGGTTAAGAGGCAAAGGATAGCACCCACAATCACTACCTAGGTGAAAGCCTAGGATCCCACACACATACAAATAGGAAAGCTATTGCCTGTCAATCTCCATCACCTTTAGTTAACTATGTAATGTCTGTGTTCTGATAGTATCAGAAAGGGACAGCCTCATGTACACAGTTTGTAATCTCAGTAATGACAAAGTAAGCATGAAACCTGTAACAAAATAAGAAGGCTACATAACAGAGTACTTTCATATAAAAATATTTATATGCTCCTAAGCAGAGCATTTGTCTGAGATATACATTTATGTCAGTAATAGCTCATATGTCTTATGTTTGCAATATACAGTCATGTACTCTACCCAATACTGTGCCTCAAGCTTTTCAATTGACCACTGTCTATAAAACATGGAACAGGTCAGTTATACCCTCATTTGCATAAGTATATCAAGAAATAACACTGAACTACCTTCTGGTTCCACTGCTTTACTTAGAATACTACCTGACTTTTAACGATTATATTAGCAATCATTTGTAGATGAGTAGGAACAAGAAATCAAACTTTTTCTTCTGCAGTACATTTTGATAATTGAGAGCTTCTGCGTAAGCAAGCATTAACTATCCACTGTGTGCATCAGACATATATTCAACCCTAAGTCACAAAAGCATGTACAAAGAGCAGGGCACAGTCATCATCTTTTATACAGGGTGGTTGGGAGGAACTGGCAGGAGATTAAGGTTGACACCAAAGAAGTGAGTGTGTGTGAGTAGGAAATGTGCATCCATCAGAAAATGCAGTGGTCAAGGCTAGCAGTAACAGATGTGTAGCACACAACAGTACTGTTTACATAGCTTTCATATTTGTGAGAAGGTATGGGCAAGTGATTTTTTTCAATGTGTTTGTGTTTCAATGAACACAAACAAGAGCTATATCCTGGCAACATGGACAGGTATGAGCCATGCACTGTAGAGTAGTCAGATGAAGTGTCATCCCTCTCAACCAAAAGAACCACCTCTGCCAGGAGTTGCATTGCTACTTCCACAACCCTTGCTAGAAATCAGGGTGCTACCTGAATGTGAGTGATATCTTCTGGATGAGCTCTCTTCATGAGAATGTCTATGACCACTACCCCATGGTCTACCATGTCTGGGTGGGGACACTGCAATCACTGATGGAGCAGTGGAAGAAGTGTCATTACAGGAGTAGGATCTTGCATGGTCAAGTCTGCTAACACCAGAAGATTTTGTGGCTCTCTGGTTATATGGATGCCCACCCTCCCAGCAGACATTCCATGACAGACACTGTCTGACCTGTGTGTCATTCATCCTGTCAAAGGAAACAGCACATGGTTTGGGGAGTCACACATGTCAGAATGCATGATGTTTAGTACTCACACTATCTCTTCCAAGGCTTTGGTGGAACATGCCTGTGTCTCCATTATGGCCCTACCGCACATCTGGCAGCACCTAATGACACATTAGCATCAGGACGAAGGTGGACAGAAGGCCTGTGCCAAGATCATCTACCAACCCTGCTGTGTAGCACCTTGTCCACATGATAGGGAGAAGCAACCAGCTCTGCAAGTAAAGTAGCCACACTACCCTGATCAACTTTGTCACCATCAACCTGTCCTATACCAGAGGTCTCCATGTCATGCGACTGACTGTATCTGAAATAAGTGCAGAGAATGTGGGTTCTACAACCTCAGTCTCAGACTGACCTTCTACACCCCCAGGCTGTGCCTATTCATTAACACCATCATCATCAGAGTTTACTGATAGTCTGACATCTGGTGGTAGGAGTTCCACAGTGCCACTGTTAGGATGATAACAAGCAATACATTCAACAGAGAAACAGGGAATAAAATTGACCAAAATCTTTTCTTATATTAAAGGCATGTTAAACTATAGTAGATGCTAAAGCAATACCAATATTACTGCCAGACCTGAATCTACCTTATGTACTGTAATAACAATAACCAAATATGTGGTTCCTGTGTACAGGTTGTTTTGCAGCCTGCAATCCAGATGTCTCTGTATAGAAGGGGGGAAAAGAATGAAGGTTAATATGTATCACAATGTAAATGCAACAAGAAACAGAGTAAAATCCCCTTTACATGTGCAGATTAAGAAGGTTCTCATAACAAAAGTCTACTGACCAGTTGAATTCCACCCAACACCCCCTCTATATCTATATTATAGTGTCATCTGACTCACATTTATTACTGGCTCCAGATTTATCAGACATATAAGATACATGCATATAAAAATACGAACGAATTACATTTATTTTCCATAGTTGGAAGTTCTGCTTGAGGCACTCTGGGTCTGTCATTGACATCAGCACCAACATCAAGGATTTTGTGTAAACCCTCTGCTGAGCTATCTGGATTTCTGACAGTGGAGAAGAAACTCTCTGTTTCAGTTAATGGTGGTTCAGTAACAGGATCACCTCTCATAGCCACCTGTTCCTGGACAACTGCAGGCACCCTACAGTGGGCAGATGTTATCATATCATGTCTGCTGTCATATCTAGGAGTAACTTCTCTCATGCCCTCCAACATTGATGTAATTGACCACTTGCTGTCTCAGGAAAATTGGTCACCTATACCTCTCCCTAAGATAAAAACTTCATGACGATGTAAGGCCTGGATAATGACCTTATTTTCTGCATATGTGAAAGGTGAGTTGTGGGGTGAAGATTTGTTCGTGGATGCCATATCCCTGTATAAGATGAAACAAAACAACAGACACACAATTAAATTTATAATACATAAAATGGCTATTAACTCAGTTATGTATGAATGTATACATCCATCATGCACACATCAATTTAAAGATAATGCTTCATATGACTACACACAATATAGGACAGCACCTCACAAAAATATTAATAAAATAACAAATATAACAGTTCTGTAATGCAGAGAACAGGTTGCCTAACTGTATAATACACTACAACATTAACAATACTAATTTACAATGTGCAAGTATAAATGTAGAAAACTATTATGATGCCATCTCCACTGCAGTGGATGGCAAGCAGGTAGATTTAAGAAATGTAAAACATTCTTTGGACTAACACATGTAAAAATATCTGACCTTGCTATGAAGTTATACTGCACTCTTCCACAATAACTGTCCAAATTTCAAGAAAATAAAACCCACAAAATGTATCAGGTAACATTTTGTACCAAACTTTACAATGCAAAACAATAACTGATATACATGGGCTATCCCATTAGTAATGAATAAATAAAAATTGTTTGTATTGGACATTACAATTCATCCTTAATGTTACACTAAAAGCAATCTGCAAGTAGAAGCAACATATCTTAGCAAGAAAGCCATGTAGACAGTAGATAAATCTTCAAAATGTATGTATATTTAGCATTATCCAGATCTCTGGATCCAAACAATCTTCCCACCATGATACAAATGTATTAGCTACATAATTACCTTTAAATATTGCAGAGTCATCTCTAAGAGCATTGTGAGTCTGAAAATGAGATGTAAAATCATTAACATTCCTGAATACCACAATGTTCCTTAAGTGCAAGGAAGATAAACATGGTGCAAGGAGCTACATGATTTCACGTACATGCCCTAGCACTGCAAGGCCAAGCCTTGTGAAGTATTAACTACAAATGGATTGCAAGTATCTTTGATTAGTCTGACTGCAGGACAATCTATGTTTCACAGTTTGCCCTGTTTAATATACACTTACTAAGGGAGAAGAGATTTACTAAAAAGTCTGGTGGTACATTGAGTTTGACAGCAAAATTCCTTACATTCAACCGCTGTTTTAATGTCCACATTTACTGCCTCTTACTAAGAAATATTGTGCATTTTCAAGGAAGTACATTTAGCATTGATACAGATACCATATGCAATAAAAGTCAGATAACATTGCTGCTAGGAAAGCATGGAAAGGGAATAAGGTACCATAAACAAAGAGAACAAAGAGAGCAATACACATTATTGTTTGCAGTCTTTAATATTGCATGAATACATTGCCACCCTAACTGCTGCCAATATCCCAGCCATCCAGAAATTTACTGGCAAATGAGAAAGAACAATTCCATTACTTGTTTCTGTCGTACTTTAAATGTGACTTGATACAATGTCACCTTTGAGTACATCTAAACACTTGTACTCATATTGTCTATGTGTGTGTGTGTGTGTGTGTGTGTGTGTGTGTGTGTGTGTGTGTGTGTGTATGTATATATATATATATATATATATATATATATATATATATATATATATGCCAATATCTGCGGCAAATATGAGATATGATGTTAAATGATTGTTCAAATCCATACAGGTACCTGTTTTAAGATAACAAAGTTGAGGAAACATTTTGCACTTAAGGCATTTTTTAATGTATTATTTTATCATTTTTGCACCATTTGACTGCACTCCATTGATTGGCAGTAATCAGTAACAGTGAATGGCAGTTCACTTCAAAAGGTAACAACTGACAAATTTAATTTGAATTTCCATCAATAGCACAATTTAGACTTGCATTACTGTGCTTTCCTCAGCAGTCTAGGCAGTAATGAGTGAAGAAATTCAAGCTATTATGCACTTGTCTCTGTGGCATAATGTGTAAATGTATTGGGTTTAGAGATACATGTAATGCAGTGTTTGAAACCTGTTCATAGATTATTTTACTCAGGGGGGTCATAATAAATCTTGACAATCATTTTAGTGTATGCCTATGTTGCAGTAGGAAACCCAAGTAAAGTCAATATTGACTTAAATAGACAGAGAGAGATATGTCATTTGAAATTATGCCAATATTAATTGTGTGTGTTGTGTGAAAAAATAAAGCATTTTTTTATGCCCTGTCCCCCTTTCCATTCCCATGGCATTACCTAAACTTCCAATATTGTGAAACTTAAATTATAGTAGTGATGTAGCAAACAGATGTGAGAGTCTGAATGTGTCAGTGTAATGCAGTAGTAGCTTAGCTCATTGCTATCTATCTATATATATATATATATATATATATATATATATATATATATACATACACCCAGATTAATTTTAGGCTCCTTCAACTTGCTAAGCAAAACATTTTTTTATTTTTTATTTAATTATTTTTTTTTTTTTGCAAAATTTTGCATTCTGCATTTGCATGCTACTTGGTGGCATGGAATGAGCTTTCCCATCTTAAGGACAAAAGTGAAAACATTTATAATTTAGCTTGCCTTCAGGGCGAAGTGGGATCAACGGCTCAAAATAGGAACATATTTTTTAATACAGATGTCATGAAACACCAAAGTTGCTTGAATAATAAGATGTGTGTTAGCATGCATTTTCTGAAGTGCAAGTGCGTGTGTGTGTGTATGCATGTGTGTGTGTGTGTGTGTGTGTGTGTGTGTGTGTGCGTGTGTGTGTGTGTGTGTATGTGTGTGTGTGTGACAGAGAGAGAGTGAGAGAGAAAGAAAGTGAGATTGATCAACAACTGGCAGCAGCAGTAATAAAGTTTGCATACCTCTCAACCTCTTACCTCAAGAAATCTGGATAAACCCTAAAATAAATGGGAAAAAGGCTCAAAAATTTAAACATATTTTCAATATTGCTCTTATAAAATTACAAAGTTGCTTAAATAACAGGATTTGTGTTAGCATGAATTTTCTGAAGGAAATAAAGTTTGAATCTTAAATGTTTATTATTTAGTGACTTCAGTCCCTAATGCTTGGCAACAAGTCACACGTTTTAGGAGCAAGGGACCAAAACAAACATAGATTTATAGATTCATAGAGTGTTACTAGGCTAACAACTGGTGGGGGGGCTTTTTAAGCCTATCCAAGTTTTCCCAAAACAATAATGATGTCTTGTATCCAAATAAGACATTGAGGACCAGGCATTTATAAGCCGCCTCTGTCCATAAGGGACATGGATGCAAGGTCTAGTGTAAATTTCCTATTCCCCATCCGCCAGTCTAGATTGCACTTACATTGGGTAATAGATGAACTTGGCTTCACATGAATGGTAAGCCTGTTCCATAGGAAGGGCAGTCTCTGGGACATGCTTCTGTCTCTCCAGCACAATCTGTTTAAGTCACAAAAGTCCCAACTGTGGCCAAGGTGATCTGAGTTTAAGCAATTTATGTGCATGATGGAGTTGGCAAGAGGGATAACCATGACTGTCCTGGGGAGAAGGGGCATTAATTGTCTCTAAACATGAAGGATAGAGCTCAAAGAAAAGATTCAAAGCTGAAGTGGGAAGGAGGACAACAGTAGGCAAGACCACTTGATGGATCTGGGGCAGGGCACACACCCAGGCTACTTAACATTGCCTGTCCAGCCTAATACTGATGTTAGGATTTAAGAGAGGGGCTTAACACTCAGGCTACTTAGCATTGCCTGCCCATCCTAACACTTATGTTAGGATTTAAGAGAGGGGCTTAATACTAGGGGAAAAAGGCTTCCTAGGACGATAGCACCACTCTCAGATCCTACCTCACTTCTAGGCTGAGTGTAAAATCTAGAACCCTCCCATAAGCTGACTCTTGATATTAAGGAATAAATGAGTCAACATAGCAACAGTAGGTGGCTTGATAGTTAATGGATGCCAACTTGAAAAAAAAAAGAGAAAATAATTTATATGAAGTTGTAGGTTGGTTAAGGGGGGCAGCAGTGTAAGAGCGCCGAGTACAAATTTGAAAGTGCTAGCTACACCCCTGACTTGAAGTGTTTTAATCTAACTGAGGGCCTGGGGCAGACACAAGAACTGGGGGAAAACAGTAGCAATTTAACAAAGACAAAAAACTTGAATGCAACTTTAAGCAGATAATTGATAAGTAGAATATAAAACTAGAATGTAAATAGGTATAGAAGCGCAGAAGCGCAAATCCTGCAGCGAAATTACAATGCTGCCACTATTGCAATCCAAACTATGGTCTAAAGCATGAGAATAGACAGAAATTTACCAGTAAAATTGCTTATGAAAATGCAGAAATAAATGAATGAGGTTCAGATTCTATGGTAATTCACAATTTACCTACAATTGTGAATGAAACTACAAGATTAAAATTCTTCTCCTTTCAGCTTTTTCCCAGTCAGGGATAACAATAGCAGAAACAACGGCCTGCAGAACAATTGGCAGTGGAGTTTGACAGTGTCAAGTTGCCAATCCAGCACCTGACCTTCCACAGAAGGCACACACACAGTCACACCTAGGGCCAAATTAAAGTGCCCAGTCTATACAGCATGTCTTTGGGAGGAAACTGGAGCACCCAGAGGAAACCCATATGACTGTAGGAAGGACATGCAGACTCCACACAGAAGGCTCCCCAGCTGAGAATTGAACCAGAGAACCGCTTGCTGTGAGGCAGCAATGCTGACTGCTGCACCACCGCAGCCACATCAAATTGCAGGACTAAAATCCCAGACAAATTATAAACTGCAAACAGCTGACATTTACAACTAATTCTACTTATGGATTTAGAAGTGCAGTATAATGTGTAAACAATGCTCAGCTCTTGCAATAATTCACAGTTCATCCACGACTCAAATGAAGGTACAAGACTAAGGTTACAGAACAAGTTAAAAAATGCAAACAAAACTTTTTTTGACTAAAACATAGAAAAATGCAGAAATTTATAAAAAACAGTATTACCACACAAGTCAATATAGTGTAAGTACAATTAAAAACATTTAAGCATAATTGAAATAAAAGCTTTTTTCTTTAACTTCTGATGAAAATCACATTCCCAGCAGTTCAGATATTTCCAAGTTTCTCAGAGTCTTGAATAAAAGACCTGTAAGTGGTGTGAACTGTGCATATAAGTTATAGTGAATAGTGTAAATACATTTGACATGAGCAGTAGAAAACCAAGTGGTCTCAATTTCATATCCACTGATTAATACTTCTGCCTCCAGTATGTTTTACAGAGTTGATACTGATAGACAATGTATGCAGCTTGGCCAGGGAATTGTAAATTATATGTTTTATGTTACATTGCTGCCAAATGTTTAGATTGTTTGAGCTAGTTTCACTGAAAAATGTATGAAACAGGAAACATACCTATTGTTCTTCTGTCATTTGGGAGTGACAGCTGTCATCTGTTACATTTCATTCTATACTCTAAAGCATGGAAGATTTGTTGAATTTCTTAGTGGAATCTAAGTTAGGAAGTAATTAGGAGCTGTTGCAACTACAATAGCAAGTAGGACAGAATAATGTAATAACCCCCCCAAATGTAAACTAAGTAAAGAAGGTGATATTGATTTTATTTAATAAATTGTGAAGGGTATGTCACACAGAAAAACTGAGATAATTCAGAAAGGCCACATGAGGATAGACAAAACTAAGGAGTGTTAGCATGATTTTTGTGGCCAGTTATAATGAAAGAGATAGAAAATGTCTGGACTTTAGGACTCCATTTGTCCCGATTCCTATTTAGGTTGTGCCATTTTAGTGCACTGTTGTGGACATTAATGGACCACTAGTAAAATCCAGCAACTGCTATCAGTACACACTAACAATATTAGACTATACTACAAATTTTCAATAAACTGCAATATTTCACAATGCTGATGTTAAGACTTTTGTCAGAGAGCTGGCATGGTTATTCTCTGCAGTGAGCATCCTTAAAGAGATACTTTTTATATCAAGGATATGATATTGCACCGGTTATTTTCAAGGTTAAAACAATTAAAAACATCAGTGTACTATCCCCAGACCAACAGTTTATTATACAAGTTCAATAAAACACTGAAATTCCTTTTAATGAAAGTAAAATCTTGAAGTGAATGTACACTATTTCAATTTATTTATGGCAGGAAGCTCAGAGGTCTGTCGGGCTTTACTAAAGGAACTTGGGGGAATAACACAATTTAAAAGTATATCAGAACAGTATCGTGCTTTACAAGATGAGTTATTTCTGGAAGTACCCATAATAAAGCAGTTCATGCAGAATGTCCAAGAAATGCATCAGAAGAGAAATGTTAATACCATAATACCATAAATAGAAATTACATATTAGGTCCACAAGATCGCAAAGCAAAACAAATGTCCTTCTACATCTGCTTTTGCAGTCAGATGTACAAGGACATTTGTTTTACTGTGTGATCTTGTGGATCTAATATGTAATTTCTATTTATGGTATTATGGCATTAACATTTCTCTTCTGATTCTTTTATATTTGGCTTAATATGTTTGAATCTATTTTGTCAAGTATCTAAGAGGTTACTCTAGGTGCGATTAGAACACTTACCTGATGTCTCATCCTGATACCACAGGTTTTAATAGTGAATTGATTATGTATTATCTTGTTGTCACATGATTCCTACCTTATTCACACAGAACTCATATTCTCAGTCTATGTCTGCCACTTTAGGTCATTTATATAATACTGCATTTTCTCTTAGGAAAATTATGTATTTTTCTGCTGCAGTGAAATAATGGCAGAGTGTTTGTGCACAGGTTATTATGTTTAGAACACTGCATGATTCTAAGAGAAAGTAGCAAGCTTTTTTTTTTTTTTTCTTTCATTAGAATTGCGTATTGTGTGCATAACATGGTAGATTAATGTTAAGATCTCTGCCTTACAGTTCCAGGCTTTGAGATTCAGTTCTGTCCTCAGGATACTGTCAGTGTAGAGTTAGTACTGCTTGATGTCCATTATTTGGTTACTGCTGCAATAGCCTTAACCAATGACAAGGATCGTACAAGCTGGCCAGCTTCCAAAACTTTCAAGATCCTTCTATGTTCCCCAGCTACTAGTATGCACAAAAGATGCAGAGTGGATGCTAGGGCACCAAGATCTTAGAACATTCTTACAGCTGAGATGTTTGCTCCTCTGTGAGCTTCAGATGGTCGGTGGTCAGCTAGCACTCCTTCTAAGTTTGGCAGATGAGATCCTTGTTGGGGATTAGATTCTACAAAATTATTTTATTAGAAAAGGGTTTTGCACTTTTGATTAATTTATTTTAGGAAATTTTAGCTCCTGTTGATGACTTGCTACAAGAAAATTTACCTCAGAGCTTAGGTTTATCATTGGACTTCTCTTAGGAAATTCCTGTGTAAAATTGTATTTTGTTATAAAACCAACAATATTTTCATTCAGAAGTTTGCTTTTTTTGGTGGAAGGGGCTTATACCTTAGTTGATAGAGTGGACTTTTGTAATTGCTTCCACTATAAAGTTTACTTTTTTAGACATTTTTGTAAGGAAAAGTGAATTGATTATGTATTATCTTATCACTGGCATAGATAAGTAGCATTTAGTGCTTGTCATTAAAAAATGTTATCCCCATAATTACATTTTAGTCAGAAGGTAACACAGTGTCTTCAAGGCCCTGCTATCAACATGTAAAAGTTCTTTCATGGCAAGGACATGGAATGGATCCCTCTAAACCTAAGGAAAAACGTGACTGGGAAGCTTTGGTCTTTAATTCAGCTTCCCTTGTTGCTTCAGCTACTGGTGGGTGACTCTGCTGGGGCTACTATTTGTTCTTCATACCACTCATATTTTTCTCTTGTTCCCTCTGGTGTTCTTGCTCAAGATACCACCATAGACCAGAGATTAAACATGTCCTCTGAGGCTTATAGTTGCCTTTGTTGGGGAAGGGAGGAGCATCCTTATAGGCTTCAGGGAAGGTGCCAGGGACTGCTCATTTGCTGTACTGAACTGAGCAGCTTACTCCTAGGATAAGGACCATTTGTTGAGCTGCTCCTTTCTGGGTGGTCTCCGAGGGAGAGTAAGCATAAATAAAGACATTTTCCTCATCTGAAGCAGATAACTATCTAGGTTTGGCAAAGGATTGTTGAGAGCATTCCAGGTTTGAGTGATGAATTTATACCTCCTCCTGCTCAGAAACAGAAAATATTTTTTTTTCCTATCAGATTCTGATTCTTAGCCTGAGGAAAAGCATTTATACTGGGACTGTCTTTCTCATATTCCCTTACTGCAATGTGAAGATTTTTATTTCTGAAGAGAGCCTTTTCTTAAATTTCTCTGTTGAAGGATGACCTTTTATCTAATATTATTGCCAAAAATGAGGGGTTTTTTTCAGTGGGAATAAAGACATATCTGAATCTCAACAAAAATATCATGATTTATTACAGATAGCTTTTCCTTAATGTGTACCTGTTCCTTTTGTTTTGACAACCTTAGAATCAGCCATCTGCTTCCAAACGTTTGATAAGTTGCATAAAGTGCCTCAATTCCATATATATATATATATATATATATATATATATATATATATATATATATATATATATATATATGTTTTGTTTGTAACTTTAGGACAGATCCTGCAGTAATTTACTTGTCAAAGTAAGCTTTTACTAAGATTCTTTCTGCAACCATCCTTACCCTTTATGACTAAATGGGAAAGGTTTTGGATAAGTTTGGTAAAAAAGTATATTTGTATATTCTTCTCCTACCTTGGCCTTCAGAATTGTGAATGATCAGGTATACATGTTTATGTTTTTGATAACTTCTTATGATAACTTATATCTTAGGTAACACTGCTTAAATGCTCCCTAGATAAAGAAGTATTATTTTGCCTTTCCTCTGCAAAGGTCCCTCAGGGATTTGATGAAAGGGAAGTTAATTCAGAGGTCACCCAGATTTTTCAGCTCTCCTTTCTAAAACATAACATAAAGCTTTTCTTTCAGTGCAGGTTCTTCTTCCAGTAAGCAGAACAAGCATTTTTAAAACATGTCAAGCAAACAATATTAGAAAAAAAAAAACAGTTGTAGGGATGGTCAAAGAAGAAATTTGGAGGACATTCACAAAACCTAACAGAAATTTCAAGCAGTTTTTGCACTTTTCTGGGTCTGGTTTGTAGTTACAGTTTCATATTTAGCCTTTTGACTTATATACAGTGTTTACAAAGTGTCGGTCTTCTGTAATAGTCCATTGTAGGTTGCAGGACATTCACATATTCCCTTATTTAAATGATTATCTGATTTTTGCAGAGTTTTTTACAGCTTGTCAAGAATATATGCTTTGGGTAGTGCATATATTTCTCAACCTGGGATTTCAGATGAACAGAGAGAGAAATATATTTTCCAATCTCACAAGATGCTGTTTATGTATTCTCCTTACAACACTTATGATGTAATTTCTTCTTCAAGGCAGTGTGAAAAGTAACAAGGAACGATTTCTAATATTTCCAGACCAGACTCTGGCATCTGATAGAGAACTTTAGGGTTTATGGTCTATTCTATTCTCATGATTCTCTTGACCAGACTTCACTTGCAAAAGATATAAAACTTGTCAAATTAGTTTGAACTCTTCACCATTACCCTATATTATTTCAAATGGTGCTGGGCATTGTGAAAAGGAAGATAAATTGGTGGATGAATCAGTGGTCTCTCATCCCAGGTTTGGTGCATAAACAATCAAGGGGGGAACCAGGTCTTGCATCCCTTGTAGATTAGCAATGGCAATCTGGGAAACATTGTGCCAGACAGGTTGAATAAGACCAGGACAGATCCCTATGAATGGAAGTTGCATATGGGGATTGTCCTGCAACTGATCCATCTGTAGGAAACTCTTTAAGTAGATCTCTTTGTCTCCAGTTAGAGCAGATAAATAAATAAATTGTGCTCCCAGGCTCTTGTAAGCAAGCTTGGTAGACAAATGCCTTTTCATTCTCATGGACAGGGATATTTCTCCTAGGCAACAGTGGTGGTTCTCCCTTCTTTGAAAAATGACCACAGTCTTCCTCACAGAATGGACCTACTCATATAGGCTAGAGAGAGTTGGATATACCCCAGCCTTCAACTTCTTCAGTTGCCTGCCTAGAACTTTTAGGCATTTTTTTCTGAATACCTACAACAGGTATTAAAGGATATCAAGAAACCCACTACTAGAAAACTTGATATGACTAAGTGAAAAAGATTTTCGATTTAATGTCAGTCCAAGAAAAAGAATGCTTTTAAGTTTTGGGCTCCCTTGATTCTTCAGAATTTGGTGAATTATTATCCTTGGGCCTCTCCTATTTTTCCATCAAGATTCATCTTTCTCACCATACAATATTAATAAGATAACTAAAGATGATGTTTTATGTTGGAGATGTAAAAAGGATGTAAATGCAGATTGGACACATATATTTTATGATTGCTTACTTTTAAAGAACTTTTGGGAAGACAATATTAATTTCCTACAGGCAATCTTTACTGATAATTTTTCACTCAATAAATCATTAGTCTTATTTAACACCCCAATTCCAAATTATGTAAAACCGAGTAAATATTAAATTCTATGGTCTGTTTTATCCATTGCCAGGAAAGAAATCACAAAAAAATTGAAATTTTCACATACCCCCTGTTTTCAAAATTTTAAAGATCTTCTCAAGGATGTTTCAAAGCTAGAATTGCTGACAATCAAGTCTAGATCTTCAAGGAATACAACAATATAGAATTATTGGAAGAGTATAAATGAATTATTAGTAAACCAATAAGTTGAATGTAAAATCAAACTTTATTTTTTAGCTTAGCAACAATATCTGATGTTTGTACAGTGAACATCTTTGTATATAGTTTATGTTATATTTGTTCTTTATATCATTGTTCTCTTGTTTTATATCTAATGTACCTTAAAATCTATTCAATTATTTTTATAATAGTTTACTTTAGCATTGATTTCAATAAAATCTTATTTTTAAAAAAAAGATTCATCTTTCTGCCATATCTGCCTGTCTGCTCTTAGATTCCCACCTCCTTTCTTCCTTACCTCTTGTGAAAATCTTTTTAAAGGGATATTACAGATCTACCCTCCTAACTATTAGGTGGTTCTTTCTTAGGATCTTAATTTTGTATTAGGAAAATGTATGTGTTTCATTCTGAAGCTGTTTACAAAGCTGTTTTGAAGTTCTTACCTTGTAAAAAACGTATTACTTGTTGATTACAGATTTTTATGGTTAGTTATTCCTATCTCATTTTTCACAAAGATATGATATCTTTAAGAACAAATCCTTCTTTTATGCCAAAGGTCATTTCAGAGTTTATACTAAGCCAGGTTATAAATTAGCATGGTTTATTTCCAGGGACAAAAAATAATGGACAGAGAATTCTACATTCTGGGTGTCCACATCCAACTCAGATACTATATTGACTGAATAGAGATCTTCTGGACATCTGATCATCTTGTCTCGAATGAACATAAGAAAAAGGCAAGACCAGTGTTTAAACAGACTATTTCCATATGGCTATCTCAAGCTGTTCCTTTTTGTTACTCTAACCATAACAAGACACTTTCAGACAAAGACAGGGTGAACTCTTATAGGACCCTGGACAGTTCTACGGCTTTTTGGAATAGGGTGGACTCTAGAAATATACTAGAGGTAGCAACTTGGTCATCTGTACACACCTTTGCCAAGCACTGCAGTCTAGATTCCTTCTCTAGGTCTAGGGCCAATTTTACTAAGACTATTCCTCAAGTTATCATAGACTCTGTTCCATACCTCTCAACTTCTTAGAGCAACAAATCTGGACAGAGCCTAAAATGATGGGGAGACAAATAGACACAGATTTTAAATTGCCTTTACAAACTTAAAAAGTTGATACAATAATAGGTTTTGCATTAGCATGAATTTTCTGAAGGATGTGGAGTCTTAAACTTACATGTTTTTGTCATTATTTAATTACTTCAATCCTCAGCTATTTGTCAGAAAGAGACATATTTTAGGAGGAACACACCAAAAATATGAAGCAAAAATCTGGACATGCTGCGAAAACCTGTACATTTCAGAGATATGCTTTAATCCATCCCCTTCCTGCTTGACTAAGAAAGCTCTGTTATTCATTGAATATTACTTAAGACTACTGCAGCAGTCACTTAATGATGAACATAGCATAGTTTTCCAAGTAAATGCATTATAACAGTAGATGATTGAATAGATCACTGCCGCAGTAGCCACTCACTCACTCCATGCACTATTTTTGGTATTTTATTGCCAGGGTGTGGAAAGTTTTGTTTTTTATATTCCACTCTGACATGGCTCTAGCATACATATTTTCTGAAGCAAAAAAAACACTGAGGTTTTGGCATCTCTGCCACTAGTTTTACTCTTTATCTCTTGTGCATATCAGTGATTAGGGTATGTAGAAGGAGCCTTAACACTTTAGAACATAGCTAGCTGGTCTGATCCTTGGCAGGGCATCCCATATCACTTAAGGCTGCAGCAGCAACAACCTATGCAAGCAACTCCCTGCATTCATGTGGCTTTCCTCCCACATTCCAAAGACATGTGTCTGGAGTGTTTCTCCCCAGGCCTCTGCTGAAAATAGGTTCTGTCCTAGTCAGACTTTCCCATGCAACAAATGTTTGCAGTTGTGGCTAGGTTAGTGGCAAAAAATGGTCTGAAAAGGACCAATTCATTTAACCAATTAAGAAATACATATACTAACATTAAATATTAATCTTCTTTTGGGTCATATAATGGTTAATAAGGATCCTTACTCAGTTAACATATTTAAAAACTTGACAAATATGTACCTTTGCTTAGATTCTAACAGAAGCATTCAGCATGGATACAGGTACATCTAAATGAAATTAAAGACAACAAAAGGAGTTTGAGGTTTTAGAAGATGACATATGGGGCTTTACCCAAATATTAGTTTGTATATGACTTCTTACAGGTTAAAGAATGTTTGTGTATCTGCTGAATTTCATGCAAAAGTTTTATGTAATTCTGCTATAGCCTGACTCTCTCAGTCATTAAAAGTATCAGTGCCACTTTGGCATCCTGTGTCTCTGTAAAAATAAATTAGGGTCCAAAATGTCCTGATTTCCTGTTTTGATCTCAAGTGACATCACAACATTATGAAAGCACCCCTGTTCTGCGCTATGGAAAATAAAATAAAATGTCAGAAGTCTGACAATATCAAATGTATTTTAAAGGTATATGTTCAATAATAACTGAAGAACAGTTAGAAAACAATATTTCCTATTATTACATACAGATCGCTTAGAATGTGTTTTTCATGTAGCAAGAAAAGTCTTAAGTGATTTATATAAACTCTCAGTATAACAATAATTATCTTTTACATTAGCCACATTGTATCCATCAAAAACTTGCCAATTAATCTGTTAAATGCAGATTACTTGATTTCTAGTGATAATTTCAATTTTCTTTTAAAACTGTGATTTTAAAAGCACGATAGATTTCCAGCTTCTAAGAATAATATCATAACCACCAATAATTATGCAGTCATCTGCATTATTTTCCTTTCTCTCGTAAACTTTAAGATCTCTTCATCCCAAGAATGTACTTATATTGTTTAATAATAAATGCTGGATATACCTCTTGTGGAATATAATCAGGAAAAGTCTGATAATTTTCTAGACAGAAATTTAATGGCAGTGCAGTCATGATAAACAATCCCCGGGATTCATGAAGCTCAGCGCAAGGATGGCATTAGGCTTGCGCCGACCGTGCAGCGTAGAGATGGTGCAGTAGTGCCATATGCATATTAATGAAGGCGCGCTGCCGCCACATCCATGTGCATAGGAAGTGTGCGCGAGTGCATGGGGCGTATTGAAGAGACGCATGGAGGCGTGGACATGTCGGCTGTTTACGTGCAACCTAAAATGCTGAAGTTTACAGCCTGCCTCCAATAGTAATCACACCTGTCAGTGTCTGTGGATACTGAAACGTATGCAAAGCATGCAAGACAGTTTTGTGAACACAAAAATAAGAAGCAAACACAAATGCACGTAGCTGAATATTGAGTCCACATCTCTCGAACAAATGACATTTAAAATCCTGTGCCCGTATTCTATTGCAGTGTTGATACTTATACCAAGTGGAAGCAAAACGCATCGTGTTAGCGCTCCGCCAATAGCTAAGTCTAGCCCAATGGTCAGGGTTACCACCTGTCCCACATTGTGAGGGACAGTCCCCCTCTGGGCAGTTGTGTCCATACCAAAACCATTATAAATGTAAAATATCCTGTGACCGTAGGACATAATTATGTCCCACATCTCATGTAATAGTCACATACAATAGTTATTTCCATATGTAACATACCTACATGTTACAAGAAATAGGATAAGCAAGTAAACAAAACAGAAGAAGCAGCTAAACTGCTACAACAATAAGCTTACATTTAGGCATAAAACAAAAGTACTATCCGTTGTACTGACCGTGGGTATGTGTTGGCCTGTAAAATTTGATGTGTGTCCTGAATATATCCCATCCTGGCTATATGAAAAGGTGGCAACCCTACCAATGGTCAGATCATTCACCCGAAATCGACCCATTTGTGGTCCAAGGCATCCTTCTCAGGATGGGCCAAAGATGAACGGGTATTACCCAGGTCTACCTACCATGTCATGAAAGATAAGTATTTGTGTGTACCTATGTGCTTGATGTACAGCATGTGGAAGGTGAAAAATGCTAGGGTAGTCCTCACAACCATACTGGTACCAGAGATATGTAGTGTATGCAATGTGTTCCCTTGACCGTGCCATGGGCCATCAACCAGAGAAGGAATGGATGGAGTGTGTGGAATATGGGTGTGTGCGGGACGAGTAATGTAATAATTCACAAAGGGAAGACTGTGTTGGATGCACAATAGGTGAACTGGAGGTTTATGAGGGAGCAGTGGATGAATCAGAAAGAAACACAAAGAACAAACATACACATCTGCAATACAACCTGACAGGCCATACTGTAGAACACAATCCCACAAACATATGAATATTAAAATGTGCGATACACATGTACAGAAACATCAACGGCACATACCCACACAATGGTCTGGACTGAACTGAGCCATCCAACTACAACACACCTGGATGCATAATTGAATACCCATCATTCCCTCTACAGCACACAACCCCACCCCCCCATTCCTGAATGTCCACCAAATCCAGCCATACTTGGGCTGCTAGCTTGGCGCAGCCATATCTGCACATAGTGACCACTACTCATATCTAGTAGGCAGTCTCACTCTTGGCAGTGTCAGGACTGCAAACTATGTATCCCTTGCATGTAAAACCCTATCACATTTTCGTAAATCCAAAAAGATTAAAGGTTATTGTCTTGTTCAATTTTTGGATATCCCTCATAGGATAAGTATCCTGTGTAAACATCAGGCTTGGTATCACGACACAGTGTCCAGTCCTGTAGACATTTGGACACAGGTTGTATGTGCAGTAGTGGTTCACAAGACTGCTCATCCTCCAGCCCGTCATGCAGAACCTACTACCCAGGATTAAACACCTGACCGTGATGCATGGCTCCCCACATGAATTATCGAGAATATATACTTTACACATTCGCATAGTGGCAGTTGGATATAGGGTGATTAAGGTGCTGACGTAAGCAGGGTACCTCCTGTCCCACTTTCTGAGGGACAGTCCCTGTTTGGGTAGGTGAGTCCTGATCAAGAATGATACAATGGCAAATGTTCTGTGATTGTAGGAAATATCTATATACCATATTTCATGTAACAGTTGCCTAAAACAGTTATTTCTGTATGTAAAATACGTAAATCTTACAAAAAAAGAATAAGCAACTAAACTACTACAAGAATAAGCTCTCATCTAGGAAAATAAGTAAAGTTCTAAACCCTGTACTGACCTTGGGTATGTGTTGGCCTGAAAAATCTGGTGTGTCCCGAATATATCCCATCCTGGCCATATGAAATTGTGGCAACCCTACCAATGGCCAGAGCATTCGCGCAATAACTGGCCCACCTCTTAATCCCCCCTAAAACCAGTGACCTTTGGAGGAAAGGTGTTGAATGACACTGAATGAATAATGACAATAATTAAGAGTAATAGACATCTTTTACTTCAGAAAATAAGTATGAATACATATGCTCTGAATCTGTCAGC